>NC_054377.1:26846718-26891718 GCF_017654675.1 Xenopus laevis | reverse complement strand
ACTGACCTACATTAGGAGAAAATAAATAAACACCCCTGCCTGTCTGTAAATACAAACTAAAATATATAAATATATTTTCTTTCGGAACTCACAAATATTTACAAACAACAAAACACATATATGGAGGAGCACTACCCTTTATTTTATAGTTCAGCTGTCCTATGTGCTGGTAAAAACTAAAAAAATATATAAAGTTGCTCAGCAACAGACATACTCCAGGGCTTCATAATGCGGCAAGAATAAAGAAAAAGTATCGTCAACCTTTTGGTCCTTTCTCAAGACATAAAGGTCCAAAATGGGACAAAAACTGTAAAAAAAAAAAAGAAAAATTTATTTATCCAACGTTTCGGTCCCACGCAGGAACCATTTTCCTAAAATCTGCCCCATGTGTGGGACCAAAACGTTGGATAAATAAATTTTTTTTTTTTTTTTTACACTTTTTGTCTATTACTGTTGAAATCTTGCGAGTGCCATCACTTGACACATTGTGTGTGTGTGTGTGTGTATATATATATATATATATATATATATATATATATATATATATATATATATATATATATATATATATATATATATATAATAGTTTTAGCAGATACAGAAATACACTGCCTAGCAGGGGCACCATCTGGGGGTACAGGGGTACTAAAGCCAGGGGGCCTTTGACAATGGGGGGTCTCAAGAGATGGAAAGGTGTGGTTTATAGAGAGTGGGCAGGGTTTGGATCGAATTAGCAGTGGCCAAAGTGGATCAGGGGCACAGGTACACGACCGCCATTAGAAATCGCAGGGCCCCATACGGCAAAATTTCCTGGGCCCCCTGGGCTGCACCCACCGCAAGCCCCACTTACAGGTCTGCCCTCCCCACCCCACAGGTCCGCCCTCCCCACCCCACAGGTCCGCCCCCCACCACACAGTAAAAAAACAAAAAAAATATTGGTGGCTAGGGTTCCCACATGTTAATAAAAAGATATTGGTGGTGGTCAGGGCCCCCCATAAAAAAACATTTGTGGCCAGGGCCCCCCATCAAAAAATATTGGTGGCTAGGACCCCATATGAGAAAAAAAAATTGGTGGCCAGGGCCCCACATTATGAGAAAATTGAGAAAATATGAGAACATTGGAGGACAGGGCCCCTTAAATGTCCATGCCTTCCCGAAGTCAGCAGCTCTCAGAAAGATGGGGGGCCCGGCTAATCAAGTAAGTGTGGCGTGACTGGGCCCCCCTTACCCTCAGGGCCCCCTACAACTCTCCCCACTGTCCCCCTCTGATGGCTGCCCTGCACAGGTTTATTTATTTAATTGGGGCAACATTCTACTTGTTGGCAGGTGAAATCACCGGGGGACCTAGTAGAACAGAGGCCCCATGATTACTGATAATCACTCTGTTGGCTAGAGCTGCATACTATATAATAATCCCCATATCCTTTTCAATTAAGGATGCATAACCTTGATTTTAACAACAGTCAACCACATTAGCCAGTTTGCTCCCCAGTCCCCCGGTTTATTCAATTCATTCTAAAAAGGTCCCTCGAGGAACCAATAGTTTTGACAACTTATCATCAGCAGACTTTACTTAGAATAACAACTGTGAGGTCAATTGTGAATAAATTAAAAATGAGTGAAACAAGAAAGCATTCCACGTGTAACACTGGTTTAACTAACAAGAGCAGGGCCCAAATTAGTGGTAAGCAGCAAAGTCAGGGGGTGCTACTGGGGTGTGTGTACAATTCCAATTGCAGTGGTACAGGCAAGTGAGTGCGTTCAGGTGCATGAGTGAGCAGGTGTAAGATGGGGGATGGATTGGTCAGGGGGGTGTCTGGCCAAGAACAAGTACAGGTATGGGATCCATTATCCGTAAACCCGCTATCCAGAAAGCTCCAAATTACGTTAAGGCCATCTCCCATATAATCCAAATAATCCAAATTTTTTACAAACTATTTCCTTTTTCTCTGTACTAATAAAACAGTACCTTGTACTTGATCCAAAATAAGATATAATTAATCCTTATTGGAAGCAAAACCAGCCTATGGTTTATTTAATGTTTACAAGATTTTCTAGTGGATTTAAGGTATAAAGATCCAAATGACGGATAGATCCATTATCCGGAATAACCTAGGTCCCATACCTGTATTGCTATAGGGCCCAATAATACTTGGCCTGGCTCTGAGAAATAAAAAATATGTTTAAAGTCAATATTCCTTATTTTAAGGATATGGGACTGTTAGTTAAATTTAATGCATTATTCTAATAAAAACGAAGCCTTCATTAACGGGTTCCTTATTGGTGTAAAAAAAAAATCAGTTCATAACCACAGCCTTCTCTCTGTTTCCATCAACCAATATACCTGACTCCAATTCCAAGGGAACCCCATATTCCTGGATTTTTTTTCTTCTAATTTATAAATTTATTTGTGATTTGTTTTCTCAGCAATGCCCTCTTCAGTTTATATTTTTTTCAGATACATTTCTCAGTGTTAACATTAGTGTGAGACCATAAAGGTTTGGTTTGTGTTTGTTTGTATTATATGCAGTATAGAGTGTCTCTGCAAGATATTCTCAAAGGAAACCATGCTGTGATCACAATTTCCTTAATGCTCACCCACATAAGTGTTGGAGATTTTCTGTTTTATCTAGGCTATTATTTCAGTCAGTCTGTTGTTTTTCCATTTATAATTGTATGGGTCTTAATTTCCTCACATTTACTGGCAGATTTATAATATTTTCTAATTATACAGTTCATAGCTGTCTTAAGTCCAACTGAAATCTGTCCCCTTACAGGGAAACAAAAGCCTCTGTGGCCCATACTCACAAATGTAGTTGTATGAAAGGCATGGGACCCCAAACTACCTTGTTTATACATTGCCTTGGCAGCACTGGTTATATGCATAACATATTATTGTAACTTAAAGGTGGAACTCTGGCTCCCAAACCAAAATTTGATAAAGAAGCCCACATAACACAGAAACCCCTTATACCCATCACAGTTATCTGTTTCTTCAAAAATATGAATAAATGCCATTTTCTATGATGAAATCCAGCTGTTTAACAGTTCTTCTCTTTCTCTATCATTTGAAATCCTGGCCTTCTCCACAGCTTACAGACAGCATGCAGGAACTACATAACCCACAATGCATTGCACTGTGATGTTCCTTTCCAGGGAATTGTGGGGTTTGGATGATACAGGCTAAGGACAGCTGGCTGTTGATACCAAGTAACAGTAGTCAGCCAGCTCAGCAATAAGGAAAG
Organism: Xenopus laevis; assembly: GCF_017654675.1. Lineage (NCBI taxonomy): Eukaryota > Metazoa > Chordata > Amphibia > Anura > Pipidae > Xenopus > Xenopus laevis. Next base: position 26,888,473 of record NC_054377.1, on the reverse strand, counting down.
AATTTTAGGACATCTTCAGGGGAAATCGCTCTCCTGCATGCGATCTTCTAAGGCAGAAGAATGCAGCATCGTCTGCTTTTTCTCTCACCCATCCTGAAAGGCTGCAGTCGCACATCCGTCCTGGATTCTCGGTCCTCCCTCCTCAGCCTTCATCCGTCAGCTCTTCCTCCTCAGCCCTCCCTCCTCGGTCCTCAGTACAAAAGCTCTCTGTCCTCAGCCCTCCCTCCTCAGCCATCAGCCTGGCTTAGGAGCTGAGATCTGAGGAGGGAGGGCTGAGGATGGAGAGCTTTTGTACGGACCGCTGAGAAAGGAGGAATAAGGACTGAGGAGGGAGGGCTGATTAATAAGCCACGAGGGGGTAGATTGCAACAGCACATGTGGGCAGAATGGAGGTGTGACTGCAGCCTCTTGGGATAAGTGGATATAATAAGAGGCGAGTTTGCATACTTTTTCGTTAGGAGAGTGCACGCAGGAGCATGTGTTCTTCTGATGATGTCCTAAAATGTGTTCCGTACAGCAAAGTAGTCAGACAGATCAGCAGGAGGCTAGGCTTAGGGAACTGTTCCAAACCATTAAAAATCATGTCTGCATATTTTTTAATTGATGTATATTGCAAAGTTGCTTGAAATTGTTTACTTTTCAAAAAGCCTAAGTTATGTTTGTGTGGAGTTCCCCTTTAATAATAAAAAAAAGTGTCTTAGACAAGTCCATCATCACCATGAATAAAATATGCATGTTATAAAGGTAATTACGTTGTCTGATTTCAGCTAACTTTGAGTTTCTCTTTTCTTACCTCAGGTTGAAAGAAAATTTGAAGAACAGAGCCAAATTCATCAGCATTCCTCCAAACTCAATTCTTTTGTCATTACTGGCCAACAGAATGGCGATCACCACTACCACCACCACTACCACCTCAACAACAATAGCTGCCTCAGCAGCAGCTACAACAACAACTGCTACAACAGTTGCTATGACCACAGCCACTCTGGACTTGCGTGACTGGCTGTTCCTGTGTTATGGACTTATTGCATTTCTGACAGAGGTAATAGACAGCACTACTTGCCCCTATGTGTGCCGATGTGACAATGGTTTTATTTACTGTAATGACCGAGGACTAACTTCAATTCCCCCCGACATCCCAGACGATGCAACTACCCTTTACCTCCAAAACAACCAGATAAATAATGCTGGAGTCCCATCAGAGTTGAAGACAAAGACCAATGTCAAAGTGATCTACCTGTATGAGAATGACCTAGATGAATTTCCCGTTAACTTTCCCCATTCAATTCGTGAGCTCCACCTTCAGGACAACAACATCCGCAGTGTGACACGGGACTCTCTTTCTCGTATTCCACTTATAGAGAAGCTACACCTAGATGACAACTCTGTATCAACTGTTAGCATTGAAGATGATGCCTTTTTAGACAGTCATCAACTACGTCTACTCTTCTTGTCACGTAATCACCTCAGTAGCATCCCAAATGGCTTGCCACATACATTAGAAGAGCTAAGATTGGATGATAATCGTATATCTACTATCCCACTTCATGCATTCAAAGGCCTAAACAATCTTCGCCGGTTGGTTCTAGATGGTAATCTATTGGCCAACCAACGAATAGCAGATGATACATTTAGCCGTCTCCAAAACCTAACTGAGCTTTCCTTGGTCCGAAATTCACTGGCTGCCCCTCCAGTCAATCTGCCCAGCACTCACTTACAAAAACTCTACTTACAGGATAATGCCATCACCCATATACCATACAACTCATTGTCCAAAATGAGGCAGTTGCAAAAATTGGATCTATCCAGTAACAACCTTACAGCCCTTCCCCGTGGTCTCTTTGACGACCTAGAAAATCTGAGTCAGCTGCTGCTTAGAAATAATCCCTGGTTCTGTGGATGCAACCTTATCTGGCTGCGAGACTGGGTGAAAGCCAGAGCAGCTGTGGTGAATGTTCGTGGCTTAATGTGCCAGGGCCCTGAGAAAGTACGAGGAATGGCCATTAAGGACATTACTCATGAGTTGGATGAGTGCTTTGAGGGTGGGCCACAGAGTAATTCAGCCTCTGCCCGTGCTACACCAGGTAGTCCTATAATCACCACTCCAGCTCAGGGCTCTCTTTTTACCCTAAAATCCAAGAGGCCAAGAATTCATCTACCAGACTCAAATGTAGATTACCCCATGGAAACTGGAGCAGCAACTAAAGCATTGGTGTTAAATGTCAAGCCTCTAACAGCTGACAGCATTCGCATCACTTGGAAGTCCTTTCACCCAGCAAGTTCCTTTCGACTTAGTTGGCTGAGACTTGGTCATAGTCCAGCTGTTGGCTCTATCACAGAAACCTTAGTGCAGGGAGACAAAACAGAGTACTTGTTAACTGCTTTGGAACCGCGCTCCACATACATAATATGCATGGTTACCATGGATACAGGAAACACCTATCTTGCAGATGAATCACCTGTCTGTGCCAAGGCAGAGACAGCTGATGTTTATGGACCCACAACTACACTGAACAGGGAGCAGAATGCAGACCCTTTAGCTGGGTTACCTTTAGCTGGTATTATAGGGGGAGCAGTTACACTTGTCTTCCTATTTTTGATTTTGGCATCCATTTGCTGGTATGTTCATCGGGCTGGGCAACTGTTGACTCATGAGAGAGCATACAGCCGCGGCAGCCGGAAGAAGGATGATTATGTGGAGTCCGGGACCAAGAAAGATAACTCCATTTTAGAGATTAGGGGACCAGGACTTCAGATGCTGCCTATAAACTCTAACCGATCAAAAGAAGAGTATGTGATCCATACAATATTCCCATCAAATGGAACCAGCCTTTACAAAAGTACCCACACAATAGGCTATGGCACTCACAGAGGATACAGAGATGGTGGTATACCAGACACAGACTATTCCTACACATGATGTATCCTATTTTGGACTGATCAACTCCAATGCCCACAGTGATAATTTGTTTTTACTGGTGTCCAACAAAGAGTCATAACAGTGCAAAAAAGTCAACAAAATAAACTTAATGCTGTAAGGAAAACAAGAGAAAAAAAACAAAACAAAACAAGACTCTATGGGATATTTTTTAGGAAAAGATATCAATATTCATTAAGAATAAAGAAGAAAAAAGACAAAAAAAATGCAGTAGATATACAGCTAGTTGAAATGGTTGTGGGAGAACTCAAAACAAGGATATAGATTGTGTGCACTGTAAACACTTGGGTACAATTTGCATTACTTCCTGAGTGTCCTTTCTCTTACTTTCATTTTGTTAAATTCAGGACACAAATGCAAGCTTGGTGCGGAGAACGCAACTTAAAGTTTACCACCAATAGAACTTATATATTTTTTTCTGTAAGGTTTTTTTTCCCTCTATTTTTTATAGTTTTTTTTTATGGTTTCATTGCGTATGGAAATAAATTTAAGATACAAAAAAAAATGCGTAGAAGATAGGAGATGTAAAAATGACAGATTTTGCTTTTCATTTGAAACTGTCTTCACAGATTTACTCTGAACTTGAATTAATATCGTTACTATCGGATTCCACTTAATAATATATGAACTGTGACTATTAAAAACAAAAAAAAAAAAGAAACACGAAGTGATATTAGAATTTATACAATGCAGACATAGTTTATTTTAAATGTCAGCCTCTGGGAACCGTTCATCAACTTCCTTAGCAGATATCAGAATGAAATGTAATAGAAAGGCAGATTTGCAATGTCCAAATGTATAGCTCCCTTCAGCTTCCCTGACAGTGGGGAAAATACATTGTCTAATTAGGTAGGAAAGATAGGCAAGGCGAATATGCATTGCAGGATTCTCTGGTTCACCCATGTGCAGAAAATTGAAATTTATTGGTGCATTGTTAATAAAGGGCAATAATAATATTTTTCAAATATTAATTTTAATTCAAAGCAACATTTTCTATTAAAACTGGCAAAATTATTGATGAGTTCCATGTAATATCGGAGTGGTGAAAATATGAGAGCATTTACGAAGAAAATCACAAGGTACCTTTAAAAATTTACAATAGCAAAAAACTGACTGCTCTAATTACAGCGAACATGCCTCATTTTTGGGGAAACTGGGCAGGGGGCGGGTGTGGATGACATCGGGGGTGGGCCAGTGATGTTGAGTGTGGGGCTGATGACATCAGGGGAAGGACTGATGAAGTGGCAATCAGCAATTGGCTGATCGCCATGTCATTAACTTTAATGTCCTGTCTAGATTTCCTAATTTGGAAATCTGTACAGGCATTTTAAAGGGATACTGTCATGGGAAGAAAATTTTTTTTCAAAATGAATCAGTTAATAGTGCTGCTCCAGCAAAATTCTGCACTGAAATCCATTTCTCAAAAGAGCAAACAGACTTTTTTATATTCAATTTTGAAATCTGACATGGGGCTAGACATATTGTCAATTTCCCAGCTGCCCCAAGTCATGTGACTTGTGCTCTGATAAACTTCAATCACTCTTTACTGCGGTACTGCAAGTTGGAGTGATATCACCCCCCTCCCTTTCCCACCCCCCCAGCAGCCAAACAAAAGAACAATGGGAAGGTAACCAGATAACAGCTCCCTAACACAAGATAACAGCTGCCTGGTAGATCTAAGAACAACACTCAATAGTAAAAACCCATGTCCCACTGAGACACATTCAGTTACATTGAGAAGGAAAAACAGCAGCCTGCCAGAAAGCATTTCTCTCCTTAAGTACAGGCACAAGTCACATGACCAGGGGCAGCTGAGAAATTGACAAAATGTCTAGCCCCATGTCAGATTTAAAAATTGAATATAAAAAAAAATCTGTTTGCTCTTTTGAGAAATGGATTTCAGTGCAGAATTCTACTGGAGCAGCACTATTAACTGATTCATTTAGAAAAAAAACATTTTTTCCCATGACAGTATCCCTTTAAACCCAGACAGCCCTTTGAAAAACCTGGCTGTACTGGTGAAATCCGGACAGGTGGCAACCCTACTTCACATACTTTTCCAATCACTCTTTGTGACCAATAAGGAAAAACATAACATTTCCATGAAAATCCACAACTCAATCGTTGGCTTTTTTTTGTTTAAGAAACACAATTTTCTAAAATCAGCTTTGACAAGGAATTAAAAATACCAAAAATAAAAACCTCAGAAGTTCCTGCTCTGTTATGTCTCACATGGGGAAAAAATAATCACTTAGTCTTGGAAAAGAGACAGCACCTTCGACCTTCTAAATTCTCAGCAATAAAGACAGTGTAGATTTACTGTACGGGATGGCTTTAATATAGCAACATCAGCTGTATGGTAAAAGAAGACAGATCTTTTTTTTTTTTTCTTTGCAGTTTCTAAAAGCTAATATCAATTTATGATTTGAGCACATGCCTCATTGAAAAGAATTCCAAATGATAATGGCAATATCAGTGAGAGTTCATCCTTTTATATGGTGGTTCTTGGCATTTATTTTCAAGGAGAAAAAGAGAAGATATGCTGTTAGAAGGCATGCACCTGAACCAACTACATACCTGTATCTGCGTATTTAAATTGCTTGTCATAGGAATATTAACATGTTCATCGTTACAAACCTAATTACTTGGTGTATTATGTCGCTGATGATGATGACTAAATCACACTTGGATAACTACAATATAACCCTCAGGGTTGCCATCTTTTGTCAACAGGTCGGCATTGTAATGTCAGGCCTTGTGATGTCGGGGGTGGATGGATGATGTCAGGGGACGGGAATGGTGAGGGGGTCCAGGTGTACCCACAATGTTAAGATGTGGCGATTGCCAATTGGCTGATCACCGGCCATTCATTATAAAGACCTGTCCGGGTTCCCTAATTTGGAAATCCGCACATGTAGTTTTCACCCAGACAACCCTCCCGAAAACCAGGGTGTCCAGGTGAAAACCGGACAGGTGGCAACTCTAAATTATCCTATATGATACTCATATACCGTCATTTTAAAATGTCTTTATAGTGCTGACCAATAAGACAGACAGATCTATTTATATGTGTGTTTGTATAGGAAATAATGTACCACTAATATAAAATATAAGCTTATAAGAATTCACAGAGGAGTTCCATGACCATTTAAAAGCACAATGCCAAAGGCACAGATTATAATGATGGCACCACTTAGCAACAGTTATATGATAATGTACCCCCTACTGTAATATATAAGGATATTATAAGTCACAGAGGAGTTTCTTGATCATATAAAAGCACGGGAACCATGGAATGCCAAGGTGACTTCTAATATCCACAGTGGTATATTATTTACTATAATACACACGTTCCAGTAAGTTATGTGACAAAAATTACATCACTTACTCCAACAGATGACATCACTAAGCACTGTTTATATAGTGAATAAAATACCCAAGATTTGTAAAATATAAGGATATTATAAGTTATGGAGGAGTTCCGTGACCATATAAAAACACGAGGCTGAAGGCCAAGTGTTTTAATACAGGTCATGGAACTCCAAGGGGATTTCTAATATCCTCATATTTTTAACGGTGGTACTTTATTTATTATAATACACAAGTTTCAGTGAGTCGTGTGACAGAAATGACATCACTCAGCTCCGATTATAAATTATGACCTCACTAAGCACTGTTTATAAGGATATCATGTACTAGGGATGCACCGAATCCAAGATTTGGTTTGGGATTCAGCCGAATCCTTTTGCCCGGTCAAACTGAATCCGGATCCTAATTTACATATGCAAATTAGGGGGTGGGGGAGGGAAATTGCGTGACTTTTTGTCACAGAACAAGGAAGTAAAACATTTTTCAACTTCCCATCCTATGCAATTCAGGGGTTCGGCCGAATCCAAAATAGTGGATTTGGTGCATCCCTATAATATACATTATTATTCATGGCTCGTGTGTGTGATATGTATGGCTCTATATATATATAGAGAGAGAGAGAGAGAGCAGAGCTGTCAATTCATAATACTTAAAGTATTTTAGAAATTACACATCATTCTACTTAAACAAAAATAGGGTAGCCACATTATACAAATAATATGTCAGTGTCACTGGGTCAATCCAGTCTTACATGGATTTTACCCTTTAATTCATTATACAATTCCCTGTGAAATATATAGAGGGAGGGAGGGTTCTGCTCTCAGACTGACATTAATTCTCGCTCCTTTTCTCACTGATTTCTTTCTGTCTGCTGGCGGGTTTATATTAACAAGCAATTTGCAGCTCTCTGCTAGAGAAATTTTCTCTGTAATATGTGGAGAGGAGCTGAGATGTGAAAGTAGAGAACAGCTGACAAAAGATGAAAGAAAAGAAATTATTTGTGTGTGGGGGGGGAGTTGGGGGTGATGTAAATTTCTTTCCAAATATAGCAGACAAGGGAGTGGAAGATGCCAATGTTCTTACAGTATTCACATGGAGAGGAGTAAGAAGCTATTGTCATGAAGAATAATATTAGGGTCCCTTTACTCATTAGTTCATGTATGTGGAGGTAGACAAGCACACAAAATAACTTACCCACAATCGGGCAGCAGATAATCAGAACCACCTAACGGATATATATTCACTTAATGTTTGGCAGCAGATAATTTCCAAGGTATTACAGATATTTGATCCCTTGGCATTTTGCTTTAGCAATACAACTACTTTTTACATTTACTTAGAACATAAACAGCCAGTAAAGCCCTTGTTTCGTCTCATTGCAGTTACATCGCAGCAGTCTTGTGTGTGTTTGGGTCGCAAGCTGCTTCAGATGGTTTATGTGGCTCCAAACCAATAAACCAGGCAAGTCTGGCTTAGTGTCAGCCAGGAAAGACAATAGTTTTTCAATAACACAGGTATGGGATCAGTTATCTGGAAACCCATTATCCAGAAACCTCCGAATTACAGAAAGCCCGTCTCCCATAGACTCCATTTTATCCAAATAATTAAGAATTCCTTTTTCTCTGTAATAAATAAAACAGTACCTTGTACTTGATCTCAACTAAGATATAATTAATCCTTATTTGAAGCAAAACCAGCCTATTAGGTTTATTAAATGTTTCCATTATTTTTTAGTAGACTTAAGACATGAAGATCCAAATTGCGGAAAGACCCCTTATCCGGAAAGCCCAGGTCCTGAGCATTCTGTATAACAGATCCTATACCTGTACAGGCATGGGACCGGGAACTTCATACCATTAGTCTACTAGAAAATCATGTAAACATTAAATAAACCCAAAAGGCTGTTTTTGCTTCCAAGAAGGATTAATTACATTTTAGTTGGGATCACAGAATTTTTAAAAAATATGGATTATTTGGATACAATGGAGCCTATAGGAGATGGCCTTCCTGTTAGGAATGCACCGAATCCACTATATTGGATTCGGCCGAACCCCCGAATCCTTCGCAAAAATTTCGGCCGAATGCCGAACCGAATCCGCATATGCAAATTAGTGGTGGGAAGGGGAAAACATTTACTTCATTGCTGCGTCTGCATCCGACAGTCGGATCAACGCTGCCAATTCTATCTCTTGCCTTATTTTTGTCGCATGCGTTTTGTCGCAGCACGTCAGATCGCAACAAAAACGCTCGTGGAGTCCTACCCTTATAGTTCACAATTTTGTGAACCATGTTCCCTTTTAACCTGGATTGAATCCCACCTGACCACCTTTCTTTATGCACACCTTTTCATATTTTTGCTCTTTTGATACTGTAGACATTTGTTTTTCATCTTTTTTCTATCTTTATATCCTGAACACTGACCGCTAGTATTTTGACCATATGAAAGTAAACATTAATCATTGGTGGAGTGTCATTTCAGGAATCTTGAGATACTGTGTGTCCTGGTCAATATTATTGTCATCTTTATCCCAAACACAATTGTTTTTTAGAAGTACATTGATGCTCTACGTTCATGCTCAACTGAGTAGCCAAAAACAGAATTGCGTCTGTGCCATAATTTGAGACTGCTAGGTCCCTATCACCACATTTCTATGCCAACAAGCTGCCCCATATTGCATTCGGATTTTTTAAAAATAAGCAAGTATTTGAGTTATGAGTTTATTTAAAGTAAAAAAACCTTACAAACTTGACCTTTAATCAATAACCCTCCAAGTGTATGGGAGCAGGATCATGGTATGCAAGGTTTGGGGTCTCAGGTCCTTACCTTAACCCCTCTATAGCTGAAGGTTCCCCTCACAGTCACTCTGCTCCCTGCTAGTTACACAAATCATTTTTATCCATGACTTGATGAGCTACAAAATGGTTGTGCATCTCATAAACATAATTGTATGTGGCACTTAAAATGTGTAAAAGGAACAATGTGCTGTAAAATTAGCTACAAAATAATCACAAAAGTTGTGAAAATTCCGCTTGCATAAGAAGAACTATAACTGACACAATATATGCCTGGAATTTCATTTCATATTCATAATATTTCATAATTAGATTTGATTAGTCGGAAATGAAATTGTGGACAGGAATACAGAGCTTCCATAGGAAACATGGTGAAGCCCAGCCAATTATTTTAACAGAATGGTTTTGGTTGCTATGGGCACCACTTTTTTTCCTAAAAATTGTGCCTGTAATGCACCAAAGTCTACAAAATAAATTGGACCCCCAGTGCAGTTTCTGGAGCTGTTGCCCCCACCTCTTCCGATCCACACTTAAAGGAGAAGGAATAGTTAAAACTAAAGGTGGCTATACACGGGCCGATAAAAGCTGCCGACAGACCGAGTCGGCAGCTTATTGGTCCGTGTATGGGGGCCCCCGACGGGCTTCCCCGATCGAGATCTGGCCGATCGGATGGGATTAAAAATCCCGTCGGATTGCGGCCGCATCTGTTTGTTGATGCGGTCGCGTGATCCGACCGCCCGTTTGCGAACGCTAGGATCCGATCGTTGGGCCCTAGGGCCCACGATCGGATCAGCCCGATATTGCCCACCTCAAGGTGGGCATATTGGAGGGAGATCCGCTCGTTTGGCGACATCGCCAAACGAGCGGATCTCTCCATGTATGGGAACCTTAAGAAAGCCTTATCATAAAGGTCCACCTAAATATACCAGTAAACCTTCAAAGTAATCCTCTGTCAAAAGAAACACTGCATTTCTTTCCTTCTATTGTGTACACATGGGCTTCTGTATCAGACTTCCTGTTTTCAGCTTAAACCTCCTTGCCCCCGGCGTGAGCATGCTCAGTTTGCTCCTCTCCCCCAACCCTACTCTGCTGTAATCTGAGCTCAGAGCTATGAGTGAGCAGGGAGAGAATCAGGCAGGAAGTGATGTCACACCAAGCTAATACTGCAGCTGCTGTTCTAAACAAACAGAGAGCTTCTAGAGCTTTTTACTCAGGTATGGTAAAAGTTCTACTAAATAAACATAGCATTCTAGCTTGCACTATTGCAGCTAATCTATTGGCAATAAAATGCCTCTGTAGCTTTCCTTCTCCTTTAAAACTTTAGAAACGAAGCAGATAAATGAGGGGCAACTCTGGATTTTAGAGATTCCAGAGGCAACTTGTTGGCACCCCTGCTAATTAGCTGCTTGCTGCTGTCTAAGGCAAGGAGAAGGAGCGGAGCTGTGGACCGTGGACCCCATTGTGTGGGTATATTACTCCCTCTACCGATTGCTTTTTTGGAGTAAATTAGTAGTAGTGATGATTTTAGAACAGCCATTCAGCAATAAGCTTGCAAGAAAACTTGACTTTATTCAGTGATGCCGCTTGGGGTCTGAACAAAAAAAATTTAGGGACCTGGTTAACTTATTTGCACATAAGAAAATACCTGTGCTCATAATATTTGAAAAATAAATAGCTATAAATGCAGCACCTATATTCTTCATGTCAGCCCGGGAGATTCCATATCCCTCAGTTTCAAGAAAACATAAAAAAAGAGTAAGCACGCAAAGTTGCCTGGTTGTCTGACCGAATAAATTAAAAATGGCACCTTTGCAACAAAGAGGTGCTGCAGCTAGGGTTGCCAACTTTTTGTAATTTAGTTACCGGCTGGTGGGGGGGGCGGGAAGAAAAAGGGGCGGGCGTGACGTCAGAAGGGATGGGACTATGGCGTAAAAAGAGGCGTGGCCACGGTGCGGAGCTGTGTGACGTCGAAAAGGGGCGGGCTGCGGCGCGGACCTGTGAAGACAGAGGACAGAAAGCTAAGTGTTACAGGGGATTGGGGGGCTGGCCGAGAGGGTCTTTTTAAGGGTATTACAAATGTACCAGCAGCTACATTGCCGGTAAATTTGTAATACTGGCCCCGGCCTTGGCTGGTGTTTTACCGGCTAGGCTGGTAAAATACCGGCCAGGTGGCAACCCTGGCTGCAGCTGTATTATTTTTCTTGTATGTCTATGTAACCCCTGGCAAGGGTTTCTGGACTGCTTTGCATCCACTTTACAAAATTATACGAGGTGGTTGAAGCACACACAACTTTTTTTTTTTTTTAAGAAAAGAAAAAGACATCAGCCTGTGTGGTTTTAATGGATTAGTTATATCTTTAAGGGTGGTCAATTCTAAGCACTTTCAATTGGTCTTTCTTATTTATTTTTCATAGTTTTTTTTTTTAAATTATTTGCCATCTTCTTTTGACTCTTTTCTGCTTTCAAATAGGGGTCACTGACCCCATCTAAAAAACATATTGTTATTGCGACTTTTTATTACTCATCTTTCTATTCAGGCGTCTCCTATCTATAGTCCAGTCTCTTATTCAAATCAATGCATAGTTGCTAGGGCCCTAGCAACCAGATTGCTGAAACTGCAAACTGGAGAGCTGCTGAATAAAAAGCTAAATAACTCAAAAAATACAAATAATAAAAAATGAAGACCAATTGTTAATTGTCTCTGAATGTTACTCTCTACATCATACTTAAAGGTGATCTGGTACAAGACATTGTTTTTATTACAGAAAAAAGTAAATAATTAAAAAAAAACATTTATTTGTAGGGATGTGCCAAATCCACTATTTTGGATTTGGCCGAACCCCCAGATCCTTTGCGAAAGATTCGGCTGAATACTGAACCGAATCCGAATCCTAATTTGCATATGCAAATTATTGGTAGAAAGGGGAAAAAAATGTACTTCCTTGTTTTGTGACAAAACGTTGCGCAATTTCCCTCCCCGCCCCTAATTTGCATATGCAAATTAGGATTAGGCCGAATCCTGCTGAAAAAGACAGAATCCTCGCCGAATCCCGAACTGAATCCGGTGCATCCCTTATTTTTGATTAAAATTGAGACAATGGGAGATAGCTTTCCCATTAATTATGAGAACAGGTTTTCAAATAACAGATCACATACCTGTATTTATAAAAAGGGAAATAAAATCCTGCAAGCGAGACGAATAAGATCCCTGTGAACACCTGCTTTCATAGTAAAAAATATTCTGTGAAAATGCAGCTTGAAATTGCCTTGTCGGGTCTGAATGGGACTGTGCTGCTCCCTGAGGATGGGCTTCCAGGAATGCTCTCCCTATAAGCATATTAGCTCTCCTTCCCAGAAGGAATAAGGCAGTTATTCTCTATTTAGGAACACATTAGTTATTCCATTTAACATGATGACATGTGACAGTAATCCAGTTACTCAGGTAGTGGGATAATCAAAGGTCCCTAAGGGTGGCATGAAGGCTGTGTTAAAACAAACTCTATAATGTCATTACCTGCAAATTACACAAGCCGATACAGTGCAGGCAATGGAAAGCTCCAAAAATCCCCTCATTTCCATTCTGAGGGAGTAGAAAAGGAGTGTTGCTTTTTCTACTAAAATAGCAGCTTTATGGTCACATGAAAAATGAGTTCCGCCCCTGTATATTTTCCATGATTGCCTGTAGCCAGGATTTAGTGTGAAGGTTTATGGTTACTCGTGATAATTTGCATGCCCACAAGACTCCCCATTTAAAATTTACATCCCAGCATGGGTCACAGAACAGCGACAAATGAATGTGCTCACGCGCACAATGTCAAACATAAAGATTTATAACAATAAGCCTTCTAATTATCATTTAAATGTGATTACTGTGGGTTTTGCAGATTCCCTGCAGGAAGGCCTGTTCCTAGGTGCCCTGCATTAATGCAGTGATTTGTCTCTGACTTCTCTGGAAAAATCGTGGGGATTAATGTGAATTGTGAAAGACAGCTTCCCATATCAACCAGTTGGAAAGCACCAGTGTGTATGGCACATGGCCCAGATCATTGCTCCAAATGTGATAAATGCACCTGGGCACCATATTTAGGAGTGATTCCCGCTGCTCAGAGTGACAATCTGATAAGTCTTGGTTTCCAAGATTTTTACTTGAGGTTATAAGCAAAGTGCATTCAAATCATTACTCAACACAACAGGAACTTTCAGACCACTTTAAATAATATGTGGGATTATTTTAGCCCCCACCAAGAGACCTATCAAAATACAAAAATTACAGACTTGCCACAGTGCTATAGCACAAAACACTCACTCACTCAAGTGGATGAAAGGTCTGGGTGCAAACACCTGAGACCTGGAGCACAAGGTAGACAGTAACTAATTTCAAATAATCCACAAAACTAAAAATGGTGCACATCTTAAAATATCAATGGTCCAGGCGTAATTGCTAAACAGAGCAAAACGATAGGGCTATCCAGCAATCAGAAGGTTCCACATGGCCAAAAGGATTAGTTAAAAAACATAATTATGGTACATGGACGTTTTCGACACTATCCGACACGCTGCAACAAAATGCCTGCGACATGATGTGTCTGCATCCGATAGTCGTGTCGCATCGGATGAAAGCTTCGACTTCATCCGACATTTCTATCTCTTCCCTTATTTCTGTCACATGTGACTTGTCGCAGTGCATCGGGCTGAAAACATTCATGTAGTCCTACCCTTAAAGTATAAATGCATCTCCATAGGCCCTATGCGTTTCGTACCTACATGAGCCCATGACTAAGTACCAAGTAGGTACGAAATGAATAGGGCCTATGGAGATGCATTTATACTTTTAATTATGATTAATTAAGATGCTAGTCCTTTTGCTCTGTGTATCGGTTTGCCGCTCCCTGAAGCTGGGGGTCTGGGGCTGGTGCACCTGGACCACATGATAAACTTGGTGAGCGATTTACCTTTTTATTCTGGAGCACCACTCATTTTTTGTTGCACCAGGCATAATTGCCCCAGCATTTAAAAGACACCAATTGATATCTTTAATATAATCAAAAAGGCAGATGGGCCCCTGATCACACTTTTCCCCTAGGCTATAGCCTAGGAGAGCCTGTGCCTCTGTGTTCCTGAACCATCACTTAGGATCAATGTTGACAGGAGAAAGGACAAATGGGAGGAACCAGAAGAAGATAAAATCAGATCTTTCTTAACCCCATTAAAATCAGAGAAGCCATATGTGTTTTATCCACATAGCTACAAACCCCCCCCCCCCCCCGAACTGCCTGCTCTGCCTTCCCAACAGCTAGAATGAAAATAGTCGGAGGGATGGCAATCAGAGCGCTTCGTTTTCTGAAGTCGCCCGAAGTTTCCTCGTGAGGCAACTTCAGGCGACTTTGGAAAACGAAGTGTACAGAGTACCATCCCGTCGGCAATTTTCAAACTAGCCGGGGGGAAGGCAGGGGAGGCAGAGACACACGCTGAAATTCGGGGAGATTAGTTGCCCGGCAACAAATCTCCTCTTCTTCGGGGCGACTAATCTCCCCGAATTTCAGCGTGTGTCTCTGCCCTAAGAAACTGTTTGATATCTATACATTGCACATTTCTAAACAGATATGCAAGCAGGCATGTACCATTTACCTGGGCGTAAATTCTCGTGAAAAGTGATCAGATCAAGAGAAAAGGAAAAACCTAGAGATGTTCCAATCTAAATACTGTTGAATAGGTGTGAAGGAATATACCCCCTCATCTTACAAGGCTGCACACAGAGTGAGAATTAGTTATCTGTCCCCTGGAGAGAAAGGCCACTCAGTGGGAGTGTTATGAGTTGTGCTTTGTAATGCGACATGGGAATCCCAGCTGTCAGGCTCACTGTCATCTATCCCTGCTTGTGTCTGCACTAAAACTGTTAGTCTCTGACCTCCAAGACATCCAGCATCTGGAGGCTAAATAGGATAACTTCTATTTGCACAGCGCAGTTATAGAGTCTGCCGGGATTACAGATAGATCTTCCTTACCTATTTAATAATGAACAGTGCAGATGAAGCATCATAGAAAAGGCTGCGTTACAGAGAGGTGTCAGCGGTGTGCTTGTTCTCAGTTAAAAACCAATTGACATCAACTTTTCCTGCTCGCTGTAAAATATCTTGCCCTGCATGAACATTTGCACCTTTTAAGATGAGTTTAACCTTTTATTGCAAAAATAAGTTAATCTTCATAAGCCTCTAACTACTGGGTTAGAAATCCGCTCCATATATCACTGGAAATGGTTTTCCTTTGCTCTGCATTACCTGCTTGTCTGCCAGATGCATGCTGCAGCCATGGCATATAACACTAGCCATTTTCTTTCCATATAGTTTCCTGTAATAAAACCTTTCAAAACTGCTCTCCATCCCCTGCATTGCTGCATGAATAAGCACATTTAAGGAGTTGTTCATGGGGGAAAGCATAGGCATTTTATTGGCAATAGATTAGCTGCAATAGTGCAAGCTAGAATGCTATATTTATTAGGTAAAATGTGTAACCATACCTGAGTAAAAAGCTCTAGAAGCTCTCTGTTTGTTTAGGATAGCAGCTGCAGTATTAGCTTGGTGTGACATCACTTCCTGCCTGAGTCTCTCCCCGCTCACTTCTAGCTCTGGGCTCAGATTACAGCAGAGAAGGGAGGACGAAGAGGAGCAAACTGAGCATGCTCACGCCCGGGGCAAGAAGGTTTAAGCTGAAGGCAGAAATTCTGATACAGAAGCCCATGTGTACACAATAGAAGGAAAGAAATGCATTGTTTCTTTTGACAGAGGACTCAGAGCAGCACTACTTTGAGGGTTTACTGGTATATTTAGGTGGACCTTCCTGATAATGCTTACTTAGTTTTAACATTTCTTTCTCCTTTAAACCTAACTTGGTATGATGTAGAGAGTGATATTCTGAGACAATTTGCAGTTGGTTTAATGTTTTATTTGTCAGTTTGGAGTTATTTACAGGGATGTAACTACTGAGGAAGCAAATCCTGCAACTGCAGGGGGCCCAGGAGGTATAGGGGGCCCTTACGGACCCTAACTTATGAGCAATTTCAATATATATTGGTAAAACAGGACAACCTCTGAATATTTTTGGAGCACTAAAATGAATTTGCTGTGGGGCCCAATAACATCTAATTTTGCCACTAGTTATTTAGCTTTTTAATCAGCAGCTTTCCAGTTTGCAATCTCAGCAAACTGGTTGCTAGGGTCCAAATGACCCTAGCAACCATGCTTGATTTGAATAAAAGACATGAATATGAATAGGAGAGGGCCAAATAGTAGGATCAATAATAAAAAGTAGCAACAACAATACATTTGTAGCCTTATGGAGCATTTGTTTTTTTAGATGGGGTCAGTGAACCCCATTTGAAAGCTGGAAAGAAAGGCAAATAATCCAAAAACTATTAAAAAGAAAAAAATGAAGACCAATTGAAGAGTTGGAATTAACCAATCTATAACATACTAAACCACCACTATAACAGGACAACTTGACCAGCAACTATTCTTGCTGTGTAACCTGAACTAAACCCACTGAGCTCTATGGTATCATTCATGATAAGAGTCTGTTAGGCAAGGTACAAGTAGGTATAGGACCTGGGGTATTCCAGATAAGGGATCTTTCTTTAACTTGGAAATTCATACCTTAAGTCTTCTAAAACAAACATCTGAACATTCATGAAACCAAATAGGATTGTTTTGGCTTCAATAAGAATTATTATATCTTAGTTGGGATCCAGTACAAGTTATCATGATAGAGAACATGGAAATCGTTTAATTATTAAAAGTCTACGAACGATGACCTTCCTGTAATTCGGAGCTTCCTCAATAAGTTTCTGGATATTTGATCCCATACCTACATGACATATAAAACATGCTTGCTGATCCTGTATATTAGTACAAAACAAAATAAAAACAAAGAAATAAGGTTTTGATATATGGGGAATCTTGCCCCCTAAATTTTTGCCATGCTAAAAATACACAAAAGCCAATGGGACACATTTAGGGAATTCTTTGTGCAAAAGAACATGCTCTAAATTGCTATGGGTGCTATTAGCCTTAGGGAAGCACATTTGCTTTATACACTTCAGCCTATCTGAATACATAGAAAGAATTTATAAAGCAATTAGTGCAAAAGAAGGTTTCTCCCAGTGTACTGATTAAATCTCCACATGGATTTGAAATATCTTCCGTTCTACAAAGGCATTAAAATGTTCTACATTAATATTTAATAATGTGCACAATAGCATTTCACACATGGAAAACAAATCACAATAAGAGTGACTTGTTTCTCATTTGTGTTAAAGTGCCCCTGGCTCTAACTTTGCATTCTAAGGGACTAATCAAAACAAACAGGGCCCTATTTATCAAAAATATGGAAGGGGCATGGAACAGCACTGCATTTAATGTGTACACCCTGAATTCCTAATCTGGCAGGAATACAGGCAGTGCTCCTGCACTTCAGCCTGTAACACTGGGTGAAATGAACCCTAGCAACCAAAATAGCTGGAAGACTGCTGAACGAAAAGTCAAACATATTTAAAGGAGAAAGAAAGCTACCAAAGCAGCTAATTGCCAATAGATTAGCCACAATAGTGCAAGCTATAACACCATATTTATTCTGCAGAATGCTTTACCATATCTGCGTAAACAGCTCTAGCAGATCTCTCTGTTTGTTTAGTATAGCAGCTGCCATATTAGATTGGTGTGACATCACTTCCTGCCTGAGTCTCTCCCTGCTCACGCATAGCTCTGGGCTCAGATTACAGCAGAGAAGGGAGGGGGAGAGAGGAGCAAACTGAGCATGCTCAAGCCCTAGCCCTGGAGGTTTAAACTGAAAACAGGAAGTCTAATACAGAAGCCTATGTGTACACAATAGAAAGAAAGAAATGCTGTGGTTCTTTTGACTGAGGACTCAGCATTTCTTTGAGGGTTTATTGGTGTATTTATATAGACTTTTCTGAAAAAGCTTACTTACTTTTAGCTTTTCCTTCTCCTTTAACACAACAGAGAAATTAAAAAATGAAGACCACTTCGGAACCTGCCACTTTAAGGCAAACACTTTATTAAAATTAGCTGGACTGTTTATGTAAGCAAAACAGGTTATACTTATAGGAAACAATTACAGCCATTCTTTGTTTTATTCTGCAAAGAATTTGGCCTCCACAACAGATGGATATATATTATGACAGCTTATTTCACAGCATGCTCAAAAACCCTGCTTACTTATCTTTCTTCTTACCAATGATGCATACAATGCCGACTCTGCCTCCCTCTGTTACTAATGACCCTTATGCAAAATTCTTCTAGCTTCCCCCTGTACTTTGCTGCACTGCCTTATTGCCTGCCTAAACCCGCTCAGCACAGTTGCTTATGTTATTTCCTACCTGACACTCTGTCCAGCAGGATTTTGCCACTGCTGCTAAACTGCATAATGGACCTACAGTTCTGACTGTTGCCAATACATTCTGCATCTCTATAATGATGTATTTTGCACAAGACACCTTCAGATTTCATGTCCATCCTCGTTTGGCCCTTACCAATGCTTTTTGCATATGCACATTAAGGGCGGGAGGGACTTATTATAATAACCTCCCATCACACTTCTAGAGGTACATATGTAGAGGTAAGTATAAGAAAACACTAAAGCTGTACAATAGAACATTGCTACTTCATCACTGCTACTTGTAGTGGCAATAAAAACTTGTGAGAGTCACTGCAGGCTACTTAGTAATGTCATTGTCAGAACCACAGCATTCAACATTAGCAATTATCGCATAATAGAGCACCAGGGCATGTTTTTGGGAAATTAATAGGGCTCGGACAGTCTTTTTCATCACAAATGAGGATGGGTGACCATAAACCACCAGCTCACTGTTGGTGAAACTAAAATTAACTAGCATGATATTAGCTTTACTGAAGTAATGACATTTAGTGTGGAACAGAGTGTGGAACAGAGTTAGAGATGAACCCCAGGACAAATCTTCCCTAATAAAGAATAGGTACTTTCTGTAAATGGCAGTGCAAGTCGCCTGGACGGTGCCTAGAAATGTATGATGTACTTATAGTAATGTATTTTGTCATGGACAACCATCTGCCATGGAACCTTATTGCAATACAGCTGGTTATGAATAACGGGAAGTAGCCATTTTGGGGATTTAATGGAGCTGCTTGTGTGCAATGCAGAACTCCTATGATCAACTGAATACTATGCTCTAATTTTTGGGTGTCCCTACCCTACAACAACAGATATTTGCTTCAATGTCAAGTCTTCAGAAATTTTCTACAGTGATAACATGGTGTGTCCCGTGTGCTGGTCTCCCTGCCAGTTTTTTTAACATTTCTCAACACTCTAGATTTGAAGGAGCAGATCTAAAGGAGCTTCACTGATTGTGTAAAGTGTCAGAATGTTTATATGAACCAATGGAAGAAAAACAATGAGAAGCAATGGAATGTTAACGTCTTTCTTATGGGAAGCATACAGGTATGGTATTTATGGTGTTTTCTTTCCAAATTATTTTATTTTTAGTAGGGATGCACCTAATTCACTCTTTGGGATTCGGCTGAATTCCCGAATACAACAATAACAACAATATATAGCTTACAAAAATGCAGCAAAATGAAAAAATGTCAGTCTCTTAGAATATTTCTTGCCGACCCCTTTCACAGTCTCTCAACTGTATATGAATCCACAATCGAATATATATATACCCCCAGAGGGGATATGTATAGGAAGCGGTCAGCGCCTGTGGCAACAGAAATAAAAAACAGGCATAGCGCAATATGTTTAAAATATAAAATATCACCCTGTGCGTGCACTAGGATGTTGAATAGGTGTATTTTCCCCTTCTCCTTCGTGAAACTACTAGTGAGGGTATGAAATGACAATACAGGTGAGAGGAAAAGAGGTAAGTGCTTTCCCTGTATGGATGAGAAGATCTTTCCCAAGGAAAAAATGCCTCCACCTTCTGTACAAAATGCCTACTTACAAACCACTGCCGTGGTATGGTGCATGTAACATGAAAACCCTTCTGGTCACTCCTTCTGAATTCACTGCTCCTTCCGAGTTCCCAAACAGGAGTGAAAGCGATAATAGTGTAAAACCATTTATTTAAAACTATTAAAAACAATTAAAAGATCACACTCACATTTACCCTCACGGGTTTTTTGCGTATTGAGTCCCAATATACAATTTTTCTGGGGTTCCCAGAGGCAGTCCTATCAGCTCGCTCCAAAATACTGTCAGCTCACTCCAGGTGCCTTGCTTCTAGGTTGGTGTGTCCCCAAAAGTGTGCCTAACGCGTTTCGCTGGGTGTTACCAGCTTCCTCAGAGGCGTCTATACCATGCTGTTTTGTGTCCTTCCTTTTAAAGTCCATTTCGGCGTGTCCGTTTAGGTTCCGCCTCCACTTCCGGTTTATGCGTTCCAACTGATGCGTTCCAGCATCCTCACTTCCTCTTTGGCGCAAAAAATGCTCAGTTCGCTCCACATTGTACCAAAGGCAGCGTTTTTCTCTCCCAACCCAAAATGTGATATATTGTCTGGAGTGCCCCTGTGGCCTCCAATACATTGGCAAAACTAACCGGAAATTAAGAGAAAGGATCAACGAACATGTAAGGAACATAGAGAAGGGAGTCACAACCCATAGTGTGTCAAAACACTTTAAAGAGTGTCACAATCAGAAAGCTAAAGATTTAAAATTTTGGGGTGTAAGTATAGTACAAAGAGATTGGAGAGGGGGAGATTTGGTAAGGAAAACACTGCAAGAAGAGAGCAAATGGATCTATAAAATGCATACCTTCATACCACAAGGGTTAAATGCAGATATAAATTTAAGAGCTTTTTTATAACAAATTAAAAGATTGAAAAAAAATTGAGAAATATACGATCAAAATATGAGAATATTCTTGTAGTGTTCTCCTTATTTTCAAAAAAACACACGAAATGAAGGCTTTTGAAAAAATATGAATTATATTTTTGATGTTCTTCTCCCTTTTTTATACTTGTTTTTTATTATTATTTTATTATTCCTCTTTTTTATACTTGTTTTTTATTATAAAATATGTACTTCTGCATATATATACACATGTATAATGAAAAAATTTTGGATCTGCAAAAAAACAGGGAGAACTACATTTCCCATGATCCCCCTTGATCATTATTTTTATATGTGGCTAGAGAGCATGCATTTTTGTATATATGTCCAAAATTGATTTATCTGTGCATTGATGGATAGGCAAGGTGTCAGAGCCAGGAAAAGATGTAATATAAGTATGGGAGAGAAAAACGCTGCCTTTGGTACAATGTGGAGCGAACTGAGCATTTTTTGCGCCAAAGAGGAAGTGAGGATGCTGGAACGCATCAGTTGGAACGCATAAACCGGAAGTGGAGGCGGAACCTAAACGGACACGCCGAAATGGACTTTAAAAGGAAGGACACAAAACAGCATGGTATAGACGCCTCTGAGGAAGCTGGTAACACCCAGCGAAACGCGTTAGGCACACTTTTGGGGACACACCAACCTAGAAGCAAGGCACCTGGAGTGAGCTGACAGTATTTTGGAGCGAGCTGATAGGACTGCCTCTGGGAACCCCAGAAAAATTGTATATTGGGACTCAATACGCAAAAAACCCGTGAGGGTAAATGTGAGTGTGATCTTTTAATTGTTTTTAATAGTTTTAAATAAATGGTTTTACACTATTATCGCTTTCACTCCTGTTTGGGAACTCGGAAGGAGCAGCGAATTCAGAAGGAGTGACCAGAAGGGTTTTCATGTTACATGCACCATACCACGGCAGTGGTTTGTAAGTAGGCATTTTGTACAGAAGGTGGAGGCATTTTTTCCTTGGGAAAGATCTTCTCATCCATACAGGGAAAGCACTTACCTCTTTTCCTCTCACCTGTATTGTCATTTCATACCCTCACTAGTAGTTTCACGAAGGAGAAGGGGAAAATACACCTATTCAACATCCTAGTGCACGCACAGGGTGATATTTTATATTTTAAACATATTGCGCTATGCCTGTTTTTTATTTCTGTTGCCACAGGCGCTGACCGCTTCCTATACATATCCCCTCTGGGGGTATATATATAAATTCGATTGTGAATTCCCGAATCCTTCGTGAAACCGAACCCTAATTTGCATATGCAAATTAGAGAGGGGAAAGGAAAAAGTGGAAAAAGAATGTTTTACTTCCTTGTTTTGAGGCGAAAAGTCACATGATTTCCCTTCCCACACCTAATTCTCATATGCAAATTCGGATTCGGTTAGGCCACACACAAGGATTCGGACGAATCCGAATCCTGTTGAAAAAGGCCAAATCCCGAACCGAATCCTGGATTCGGTGCATCCCTAATTTTTAGAAGGCAATTTAGCAATATTTTTAAAATGCAATTATGGTTTGGTAACACATCATGGAAAGAAATAACCACTGCAGACCCCCCAAGAACATGGATATGGTAACATATATGACTGGCAAACATATAGGCCAGGAAGTAATATAAATCCAACAATACCAGCAGCCTTGGTGCTATGATACAGAAATAAATGTTTAATAATAAAGATTCAATACATATGACATCCTGGTCTTTAATATCCTTGCAATGGCGTAATTAAAACTGCTATAACATTATTTGTTTGACTATGAATTGATGTAACCATCAAGAATGAGGGATAAAGCTGCCCTAGCAGGATTTATACAAAAATAAGTACGTTTTATGTTAATGTTACCTTTCCCCAACCAGACAAATGAGAACACACTCAAGCATATAAAGCTACTTCTTATAGAACCTGGAAGGAGAACAGCTGAATGGAGTGCTATCATGGCACAACTTCATGTGACCTGACAACAGGGTAAATATATCCCCCTAGTCCTCTCTATGGAATGCACTGTGACACAATTGGCTTGAACATTCAAGGTAGACTTTACAATCCATTCTCATTTAGAGATATTCTCAATTAGAAATATTACATTTTCCTGCAGCAAAGTCGCTAGGACTTGTGTTTTACTCAAATTTTCGCAAATACCAAACCAAAACGTTAAAACAGGAATACTAAATAATGCACATCCATCTTTATGGAGTTCATGAGCATTTCTTTACCTCCCAAAAGGCCCGTTCTCTGCGGAACAGTCCAGATTTTGACAGGTCAGCCCGCAGACCCGGGTTTCTTACTGAAATGTCCAGACTTTCTCTTTGATCTCCTGCGCTGACTGAAGAAAGAAAAATAAAATTTCTGAAACTTAAATAAAATAAGAGGCTTTTTGGCACAGAGCCCAGAATACTCAGCAGCTGTACTTGGATACTTCTGTAGCAATATACGATAAACAAGTCTTTCAGGAGAACTGAGACTAGCAGCTTAAAGGGCAATTCAGTTTCATTAACAAAACTATAATAACACATAAGACATTGCACTAAAACTCTCAGAAATGTGTTCAAACTTTCATAACCTGCCACATTTTGGACATGTTAATTAGGGGGTGTGGCCATAAAATGGGCGTGGCCAACAACTTTTCACGCTGCACACGTTTTTATCCCTCTTTTCATTTTTCAAATGTTAGGAGGTTTGCATGAGCATTAGATTATGTACTATAAGTGCTACCTCTGATGTTAAAGTTCACCTTTGCGTTAACGTTTAGTTTGATGTAAAGACTCTGAGACAGTTCTCATTTCTTATTGTTTGTGGTTTTTGAGTTAGTTTTTTATTCAGCAGCTCTCCAGTTTTCAAGTACAATCATCTGGTTGCTAGGGTCCAAATTACCCTAGCAACCATGTATTGATTTAAATAACAGACTGGAATATGAATAGGAGAGGGCCTGAATAGAATGATGAGTAATATAAAGTGTCAATAGCAAGCATTGTGTAGCCTTACAGAGCATTTGTCTTTCAGATGGGGTGTGTGACCCCCATTTGAAAGCTGGAAAGAATCAGAAGAAAAAGGCTAATAATTACAAAACTATATAAAAAAAATAATGAATACCAATTGTAAAGTTGCTTAAGACTAACTGAGCAATCTATAATATACTAAAAGTTCATTAAAAGGTAAACAATCCTAAAGCAGGGAAGGGCATGTATCTGTCCTTTCCCAAAGGCCACCCCTTGGTGAAAATTGTAGTTGCTAAAAGAATAAACTGCAGGAGACTACGTTTAGCTTACCATTGCCAGCAGAGGCCAGTTCAGCCTTAACGATCATTTTTGTCTTAATTTATGCAGTGTTCCCCTCCCACTTTGAGTCACACAGATCACCAAGCCCCTCTGATCGTATCGGTCAAGCTTCTTGTATTATGTTCTTGGGCCCTGCTAGATTTCTCTCGATTCCAATTCATTTTCCCTTTAG
Source organism: Xenopus laevis (assembly GCF_017654675.1). Taxonomy (NCBI): domain Eukaryota; kingdom Metazoa; phylum Chordata; class Amphibia; order Anura; family Pipidae; genus Xenopus; species Xenopus laevis. The sequence continues at coordinate 26,864,035 of NC_054377.1, read as the reverse complement.
CGTCGCAAAACGAAACACTTGTCTGACAGGGATGACTATCTGACTTTGAAAAGAACTTCAAAGTGAACACCCACACACTTATAAAGAACATATACAGTACACACACACACAAAGAAGTGTTTTTCCTCATAAGCTCAGTGGAAAGATGCTCATTTAGAAACGATCAATTATGTTATGAAAACTTCCTGGGTCTAGTTAATAAAGTCTACTAGAAGAGGCAATTATTTGCAAAAAAAATAATATTTGATAAATCAAACTAATTGTATATGAGCTCTGGCTGGAAACAATTAATGCAGCATTTTACACCACAGTATGGCAGCTGAGAGACAGGGTCTTAAAAAAAAAAAAAAAAAAAAAAAGGAATGTACAATGTGCACTGCTATTACACCAGTGTGCCAACGCAACTGCAGCTACTCTCTATATAAATGGCAGACAGGCAACTGTGAAGTTCCAAAAACAGTTTGCAAATTTGTCAGTCTATGTAGTTCTTTGAGCAATCAAACAATAGGTGTACATACTCATATACTTCATTCAATGAGTACATATATCTTGTTGGTATATTATTTGGGATATCATAATGTATGTGGGCTTTCAGTGTTCCCAAAACCAAAAGCTGACAGGCATGGACAGGTAATCTGTTGGTTCAGGCAAATGGCAGAGGGGCTGCTGTATTGTGCCATAGAAAGAAGGGTTGGACTGGGCCGACGAGACACTGGGAAAAAAACCCGATGAGCACCACGGTCCCTTCCGACCCAGGCCTGCTCCCACTGCTGAGACATGGACACTACCCCAATTGTGGCCACAAGGAAGAAGTGCAGTCCGCGCTATGCGGCTGCAGGGGGTTGGTGGCTGGCTGGTGACTGGGGTGGGGGGTCCCAGGCAGCAGCCCCGGTGGGCCTCCGGACCACCCCTAGGGCGAAAACGGCAGGCACTCACAGATCTCACAAACAGGCTTGTAAAAGAACTGCCTATGATTAAGTGCCTATTGGCACAAAACGCAAAAGGCTGTGTGTTGATCTACTTTGTGCCCACAATAAAGTTCTCTATTCTTTTACAAGCCTGTTTGTGGAATCTCATACTCCCAACAGTCCCTCTTTTGACAGCTCAACCTCTTTTTATTTCCAAAATGTTGGGAGGTATGGGATCTATGAGTGCCTGCCATTTTCTCCTTTCGTTGGATACCTCCACCTCGAGCTGTAGGTCTAAGGCACAAGCACCCAGGCCCCACGTATTACTGGTGAGACAATAACCTTTTTAGGTTTTTACATTGGGACTTTTTCTTTAAGTGCATTATTAACTCCGGAGCACCCCAGTCTGGCACTGATACAAAGTAACTATTTAGTGGGGGGGCTCTTTGGGTCTCTGTGTATTTGGGATGCCAGGGCCTATTACATATCCCAGTTGAGGTCTGGCAGCTGGGATAAATGGAGCCTACTTGTATTAGATTAAACATGGCACAAGGAAGCTTGGACAGGACTAGGCTCCATTATTACAGAAACCTATAGGCCACACCAGTCTTTTTAGCATTTCTGACATTAAATGTCAACTATAATTTCTTTATTCTTAAAGGCAGTCTAGTATCAACTGTTCTTACTGATGGGATCATGGATCAGAGGTATGAAATATATATTTATATCTTTACTGCAGCATTAATTATGTTTCCTATAAACACAGAAGGGTTTCCATAAAAATGTAACAGAACCAAAGTGCATTGCTAATTAGCACTTTGGACTGTAGAATGTGCCTTGATCTTTTCACTGAATGTGTTTCTGTTCTCTCTGTTTCTGACTTAATTATTTCCTTTCACACAAGTACAAAATGAGAAAAATACATACGTGACAACTTTCTCCTTTCTTGAAATAAATATGATTTCATGTTTATTGCCTTTCTTTACATTTATAGTTGTGTGTTGTCAAGCTTCCAGCCTCAGACTGAGAAAGGTTGGGGGCAAATGACTGCGATACCTTTCCAGGTGCCCAATGAGCCACTTTAACAATCACATTCACATGGGCATCTTTAGTCTAAATCAGCCACATCATTTGTCAGGGACGTATGTGCCAGACATTTGCACAAACCTGATTCTTAAGTGAAACCATATAGTTATCCAAAGGCCAAGGAAGCAAATCTTGACATTCTTGAGACCCTTAAATCCTTATATCATTACGGCCTGTACATCCTTAGTAGTAGTTTGAGTTCTGGATTGAGTGGTTGCCCACATATAGCTGGACAGTCAGTACCATTAGCTATAAATAAATAGCTGGTCAAAGGTCCTTATTTACCACTGACCAACGGGCAAGAGCTCAATCTCCGAGGGGCACAACTTGCACTTTGTAATTGTGCCTGTGGTAATGGGTTGTACAGGCTGTGCACCTTCTGCAGGATTCCTTATCTGGTACAAGCTCCAGAGTGCTGTGCTGTCATGTTCTGGGGAGCCCTATACTAAATAAAAGCAGGTGGCGGTAAGTACAGGATTTTTTTTGCACCTACTTGGCCCTTCATGCATGTCTAAGTAATGTGCAAGCTAGGGGCCATTTGAAAGAATGCCCACCTGCCACCAACCACCCATTTTGCACAATTTTTTTTCACCTTGCCCTCTGCTTGGTATTTGAGCCATAAAGATGCCATATAAATCTTAAATATGCACAATTTTAATATGAACAGCACCACAAAAATTACAATTTATAGTAACAATGTACACTGGGCTTAGATAACATGCTTTACAGTTGTGGTAACAATTCCAGAACAAGCAGGGACGTCAGGGCCGGATTTACCCCTAGGCCCATTGCCGTTTGTTGCCCCCCTCCCCTTTATTTTTGTCATTGGGATCGGAGCAATGGGTGGCGCATGGGAAATTTAAAAAACGATCATATCTCCTGTGCATCCCCAGTGTTTCTGAAAAAGTGTGGGTGTGGTTGAGCAGCACGCCGCCCCCCTAAAATCCTGCCGCCTTAGGCCCGGGCCTTGGTGGCCTTTCCACAAATTCAGGCCTGAGGGTCGTACCGGGCTGGCGGGACACCGGGAAAAAACGCCAATGGGCCCTGCTGGCCCAACCTGCTCCCTTGCCAGCCTGAAAATATCCCCCCCTGACTTCTCCCTACCCTTATTGATAGAAGAAATGCAGAAGAAAAGTATTTATTCGCTGGAGGGCTGGTGGGAGGTGGGCGTAGGAGGGTTGCATCTGGAGTGGGGGGGCCATGCAGTTAGCGGAGGGGCCCCCCAGTCCAAAACTGAGAACAAGTCCTACCATCAGACATGAATCTAATCTAGCTCTCCCACCGACCCATTGGACATAATGTGCTCATGCCTTAATGTTCATTTGTTGTTTTTGAAAAATAGTTTTGTTAAAACTAGAGTAGTTCGGGTTACCAACCAGCAGGTATTTTATTAAATCACTAGCTAAGGTCAGAGTGATATTAAAATGTAATGGTAATGTACTTGTGGCAGTTCCCCAATCTTTTCCTGTCTCACTGCCCATTTTTAGCCCCGAGCAACCGATTCAGTCCTGGATCCTCCCCAACGTCTGATCCCACCCCAGCCACTTCCCCTGGACACCCCCTCAATCATCCCAGTCCCTGCCCCCTATCAACACTGTATCTGCCCCCTGACCTGAATGGCCATTTATAGGTAAAGATATAAACAAGGAATGCTAACAAAAATGAATGGAATATTACTTATTCACATCAAAGAGTATAAAAATATAAATCAGGAATGTAAACAAAATTATGGAAATATTACTAATTCATAGTTCCCTTTGGTTTCTTTTAACTGAAGCAACAGTCACATAATACATTCACAGCATACGCTTTGCACAGTCACACAAAATATAATCCGTTTATTTTATTGAGAAAATCAAGAATAGAAGAATCACGGCCCAACTGTGTTTATGGTTAGGGATGATTTGGAGGCAGATTTATCGCATGTAAAACCACTGGGAATAATGAAGCAATCCTAGCAGCTCGATATTTTACCCATTTATCAAAACTTTCCCAACAGCCAAGGAAAGTCTTCAACGAGTTGACACATTTATCAAAGCTGATCCCTGTGTCAGTTCATCAGAATGTGTTCCACCGCTGTGAGTAATAGAACGCCATTTGATACAGAGCGATCGTAGTGCTCAGCATTGCTGCTATCGTGCATTACTCAATGCAAATTGCATGCAGGGAGAAGAGGATTTTGGCACTTATTTTTCACACTGAATCTGAAAGGATCAGTAATGGTTTATCGAGTGGTACGGACACCATGCTATAATAAATCATCCCCCTGATGAATGTAGTGTGAAGTATATACATGTCCTGATCAACCCCTAAAAGAACAAAACATATTTACTGAGAACACCATAATGTTCTAAAGGCCATACTCAGGTTGACTTCGATAGCAGCCAAATGTGGTATCCCAATCAACAAACCAACTTAGTACACAGGCATCGGTCTATGATTTTGTATATATGCATCAGTATGTGTATGGCAAATTTAAAATTAATATACGGAGACTACAGACTCTCGTCATATGTAATAAAAAGCACAGAAAGCTACTTTAAAGGAGAACTAACCTCCCACAGACAAAAGCCCCCATCCACTGCCCTCCATTGGCCCTTTCCCTGCTCCTGTCCCGCAGAGTCTATTACAAGGAAAAGTGTCCCTGTTTTTAAAGCTGACCTATAGATACAGAGTAGTGCAGTAGAGTTCACAAGCACCATTTTTCTATGTCTTCGTGTTTTCTTTAAGTCAGTTCGCTGACATAGAGCGTGTGCAGTTCAGCTAATCCTACGTATTTTCAACTGCACCAGCAAGGTCCGTGTCAGCAAAATCATCCAAAGAAAACCCAAAAATACAGAAGAAGCTGCCTGTGAACTCCACTGTGCTACTCTGAATATATTGGTCAGCTTTACAAACAGGGACTCTTTTCATTGTAATCGACTCTGCGGGATGGGGGCTAATGGAGAATAGTGGTTAAGTGCTTATGTCTGTGGGGGGGTTCGTTTTCCTTTAAAGTGGTCCTAAAATCTCTTTATATAAATAATGCAAAACAAGTGGAGATATATTTGCATAATAGCCAATATACACCAACCATGGTTCTTTTCTATACAGAACTAATGTTATGCAGCACCTTGCCCTTGTCTACTAGGCCATCCTAATTTAATTTAATTAATAGAATTAATTTTGCCGCCCCTGGCAACTCAGATGGCGCTGCTGCCTGAGGCCTATTTTTCAACTTGCTTCATTGGCTCATGCAATACAGAAAGCTTAAACCATTTGCATGTCCTTTAATAAAAATGATCATCAAAAGAGTCGTGCTTAAATCAACTCCTTGCCCATATAATGGTTTATTTTAAATTCACATTTTAACTGTACAATCTAATCTTGTGCCTCAGCAGGAGAAGCATTTATTGTTCTTCTGAGCAATCTGGTTTCCTCCCACTCTCCAAAAACATACTGGCCCGGATGAAATTCACCATATTGTGTTCCATTAATGTGATAGGGACCTCAGACTGTAAGCTCACTGGGAGAGGGACTGATAAAAAAACAAACTTCTGTACGTATGTATAAATTATTTTTTTAATATCTTCCCCCCCCCACCAAATCTCTTAAAAAACACCAATTTGTTATGCTTGTAGAATAGGGATAGGGATATTAGTCAGAACTCCAGCTGTATATATCAGTGCAGGATTATGAGCCTTTCATTTACACAGGAATTACCGGTAGTGCTAGACATATGCAAGGTTAGCAAAGCAGAGGAAACAAATCTACAGCAGTTATAAAAATATGTACTTAATAGTTCAATTATAGATAAGTGGATACTTTCAGTAGTATTTGCGAGGGCCAGCCTGACCTGCCCAAGCTGTAGGTAACATCAAAAATATTCCTAGAAGTCTTGGACAGGTCTTACTCTGCCCACCGTCCCCCCAGGGCTGTATTTAGGTGCAGTGCCACCCTTACATCGCCCCCAACGTACAGAATGACATCATGCTCACCATGCGTGTGACAACACTTCAGCAACATGTCACTTTAGGATTTTGCTAAAATTGGCTTTGTACCTCTCAATTTTATTTTGTTTGAATTTTTAAAAAAAATTATACCGCCCCCCCAAAAGCTGTTGTCTTAGGCACAGGCCCTCTGGTGCCTATATATAAATAGAGTCTTGCACCTACTTCAGCCTCAACTAGAATGTTGCTTGGCGATCAATCAGAATGTGATATCCCACTATTATTGTCCTTACAAATGAATTAGACAAATCCTTTCACACATCCATTTCTCCAAAAATCCTGCCTGAGAAACGAAGGGGCCAATTCATCACATTGTGTTTTTTTCCCTACAAGCAGTAATGATGATAAGCATGGAACAATAATTGTCCAAAATGTTAATCCCAAATTGTCAGGGTGTTAAGGCCCCCATACACGGGCCAATAAAAGCTAAATCGGCAGCTTATTGGTCCCTGTGTTGGGCCATCTGACAGGCGTCCCCGAAAGTCAGCCAGATGCCGATCGGGCAGGTTAAAGGGATACTGTCATGGGAAAAAACATTTTTTCAAAATGAATCAGTTAATAGTGCTGCTCCAGCAGAATTCTGCACTGAAATCCATTTCTCAAAAGAACAAACAGATTTTTTTATATTCAATTTTGAGATCTGACATGGGGCTAGACATTTTGTCAATTTCCCAGGTGCCCCAGGTCATGTGACTTGTGCAGTCACTTTAGGAGAGAAATGCTTTCTGGCAGGCTGCTGTTTTTCCTTCTCAATGTAACTGAATGTGTCTCAGTGGGACATGGGTTTTTACTATTGAGTGTTGTTCTTAGATCTACCAGGCAGCTGTTATCTTGTGTTAGGGAGCTGCTATCTGGTTACCTTCCCATTGTTCTTTTGTTTGGCTGCTGGGGGGGGAAAGGGAGGGGGTGATATCACTCCAACTTGCAGTACAGCAGTAAAGAGTGATTGAAGTTTATCAGAGCACAAGTCACATGACTTGGGGCAGCTGGGAAATTGACAATATGTCTAGCCCCATGTCAGATTTCAAAATTGAATATATAAAAATCAGTTTGCTCTTTCGAGAAATGGATTTCAGTGCAGAATTCTGCTGGAGCAGCACTATTAACTGATTCATTTTGAAAATATTTTTTTTCCCCATGACAGTATCCCTTTAAAAAATCCTGTCGGATTGCAGCCGCATCTTTTCGTTGATGTGGTCCCGCCTTTGGCCCCATTATGATCTGATCGTTGGGCCCTAGGGCCCACATTCAGATCAGCCGAATTTGTCCAGTTCAATATGGGCATATCAGGGAGAGATCCGCTCGTCTGGCGACATCACCAAACAAGCGGATTTCCCTATGTTTGGCCACCTTTAGTGTTCAATGCTCTACTGAGCTGCACTGTCCACCAAAGCAATAGCTTTGCACCACATTTTCCTGAGAAGTTTTTATAAATGGAAATATAAACTGCTGGGAATTCAGGGAATAGCTTTTATAAATCTGCCCCCTTGCCAATTGCCTAATAGAATAATCTAACTAAAGATCTACATTTTTGTTGTTGTTTGGTTAATGTTTGCCTCTGCATTTTTCCCAATACCCTGCTTATAACCAAATGCAAAGCATTTTCCATGCCTTTATAAAGAGGTGATATTATGTCTTTTATACCAGAGTGCAAGCTATAACAAAGACTGCGGGTTCCTTATATTCTTACATATGTTATCTTTTACCACATCTGCTTTACACAGTAGATTTTTTGTGCAACAGCAACTGGCGCAACTACCATATTGCAGACCCCCCAGTCGTGGCAAGATTTATGGAAAAAGGGGGCAAGGATTGCCATACAGTTCCCCATTTCCAGCCACTTCAGACTTGTGGTGGTAGGCTAAAGGGATTGGGGCCTGATGTTTTGCTCCGGGTCCCACCAAAGATTTTTGTTGCAGGGGGAAGCCAGCGAGTTGAAGGTACATCACTGGCTACAGAAACCTAAACTTCAATGCCCCACTCACTTCAAAGAGGTCTACAAATTTGGGTTGCTGCTCAATTGTTAATAACCAGAACAACAAAGTGTCACTTCCAGGCAACTGGGCCTTGGGAATGAAGCAAAGAATTTTATCACACAGTGTCAGCTCCCTTTAAGGCTGATAACTGTGGAATACTGAAATATTCTGCAATGCTAAAGGAGAAAAAAGTGTTCGCATTATGCAATGCATCAATTCACACTGTTGCAGAAACCCTATTATCAATGTATGGATACACCAGAATCAGCATCATTATATGCAGCACTGTGTATTCATTATCAGTTTAAGTACAAATTACACCGTATAAACATGCACCGCCAGCCCAGAACAAGAAATGCTGCTTTCAAAAGGGAACAAAGCTCATTTCCTAGCACTTATCTCAAAGAAAATAAACTAATACTCAATGTATTTTGTTCCCTGGGGCAAACTCTGGCATAAATTTGATTTAAAAGCATGTGGCTTTTATTTAAATCTGGCAGACAAATCTCAGTACTTATATAAAAACTGAAAATGCAGCATTACACCTGCCAGACAACTGCATTTCCAAACTCCTCCTGTCTCTACTTCTTGTAATTGAATCACTTGGCTTTTAACTTTGTACATTCAGAATAATCATTTGGAGGTCACTTTTATGATGGTTCCCTATGTCCTGTTGTTCTTGAGAGCCATTTTTATATTTCTGTCCAACAGACATCATTACATCATAGCAGAGAAAAGCAATGTCTATATTGCTCAGCATTAGTGATGTGCAGGTCCAGATTTTCTGGATTTGCTCCGACCCTAACTTGCCCTCCCAACCCACACCCGGCTACTCCAATTAAAGACCTGCCCCTGACCTTCCCGGCAGTGATGTCACGAAAGGGGAGGGGCAGGCGCAGATCTATAAATGGGAAGTGATAGGTCTTGGGCGGGGAGAACGGAAGGAACCGCTAAACTCCAACCTGCCCACAACCCAAAGAGTTGATGCTGCAGCGAGATTCCCGCAGGTTTCGGGCTGGCCCGCACATCACTTCTCAGCATATCTTTATTTCAAAACTTGACCCACATCGGCACAAAGTATGGTCATGTGCAGTGAGCTATGGTCTTGGCAAAAATATTGGCAACAGAAATTGATCTACTGCAAAAAAATTTGAAGATGAAAACTGGTTTCTACAATTCTATGATTTAAATGATTGACATCCTCGACTTAATCTTTGGCAGCACACGATGAGGAAAGAATGACGGAAATCCAGCACTTCCTATAGCCACAATTATGTTGTCTACATCTCTCTACTGACAATGTGGACAATTTTATTTCGTGTTCCATGGGATTTAGATCTGGATTCTGCCCCAGTTTCCTGGGTACTTTCTGAAGTGTGCTTTGGGTCATTGTCCTGCTGGACGACCAATCATTTTTTACGTAGAATCAGCTTTCTGACTCTGGTTCCAAAATGATGCCAGTAAAAGCAGTTCCAGCAAACTAGAGCATGAACAACATCCTCAATGTCTGTTTGTAGACATGATTTTTGAAGATGTAATTATTTTTCCGAAAAAGAAAAAGGTCTACTTTTGTCTCATTTGTAAACAATTAGATACTAGAAGGATTTTGGCTTGTTCAAGTGTTTTTTAGTCAGCTTTCCTTTGTTTCTCTGGCATCTTCCTGGACCTCCTACCAAAGATGGTGACTGCAAGTTGAAATTGTAGTATATTGTGTCTGTAGTCCAGCTTCAACATGTTTGGGACATTATCGAAATTCTCTTCCTACAGTTACAAAAGTAACTATTTCTGTCATCCTTCTCTGCAATCTTTGATGGATTTCTTTGTGTCCATATCCAGGGAGAATGAATGTGGTGCCATGGACTTTGTGTATGGTGGACACGTACATAAGGTCTCTGGAGATGGAATAGTAGCCTTGAAATTATCCATGTTTTCTTGTCATTTTTGTCTTACCTCCTCAGGCCGGTCTATGCTTTTTCTTTCTTTTTTCCAAGTACAGTTAATACAAACAATTTGAACAAGCTTTTAGTTTCCTTCCTATATTGCAAGTACCTTCAATACATCACAAGTGAGTTTACTTACAAAGTAAAGGAGAATCAAAGGAACAAAAAATAAATTCATATGTGAATACCATGGCGTTGCTATTTTGTTCTGAAAAAAAGAGCAAAGATGCCAATATTTTTGTCCAAGACTCAACATTACAACGGTATAAATATATAGGAACAAATAATATTACATATCATGCACATTGCAAGCTTTGTGATCAAGAGAAGTTAGTGCAAATGGTCAAGGCAGCTGCGCCAAGTCAAGTTAAACCGAATTTCTGTTTTATACATTCAGCTCTTCAAGTGCAGACAGCTCTATTGTGCTCTCTGCACTAGTGTTGCAGCCCCCTCCTGGACCCCCTTCGATACAGGAACGATAAGGATCGCCCTCTCCTGTAGACCTAGGAATAATGATCCTTGGACAAGACATATACATGTGGATGTAGCCCAGGCATTCACTATATTCAATACACCCATTTCCAGGAGGATCTTCTCACTCTTTAACGGTCATTTAAATTGTTTGAGATTGAAACATAAAATCATATTTAAACATATGGGGGCAGATTCACTAAAGGGCCAGCGTGACGTCATTTCGGCACTTCGCCAATTTACTAACGGTAGCTGGCGCAACTTCGCACTCTAACGCCAGGCGAATTTACGGTCTGACGAAAGAGTGTTACTACGCAAATTCACTATGTTTTTGATTTTACTGACCCTTACCTCTATCACCAGACTTGCCTTCGCCACCTCAGACCAGGCGAAGTGCAATAGAGTAGATAGGAGTACCTCAAAAAAAAGTTTAACATTTTTGTAAGTCTTAAAAAACGCTGGCGTTTAGAGGGTGATAGACTGAAAAAGATCGTAAATTTTTTTTTCGGGTATCCTCCTTTCCCCCTACATTTGCTAACATATGGCACCTAAACTGTACTGTGGGCACATGTGTAGGGCATTATAACAACTTTTATATAATTTTATTAAGGTTCCCTGGCCTTGTGTAGTGTAATGTATTTGCTGCAGCATATATGGCCATTCAACTTTAATTGCACGCCGTATGCTAATAAGCCTGGCGTAATTTCGCCAGCGTTCGGTATCCTGTGCGCAACTTTGGATCTTCGTGAATTAGCGCTGTCCAGGCGAATTTACGCCTGGCGAAGTGTTGCAATGTGCGCAAAGCCATTGCTGGCGAATTTTCGCCTGTTAGTAAATTTGTGTGTCAAAGCCACTATGCCATCTGGGCCAAGAAGCTGGGATTGAGTTGGAAACTGGCAGTTGAGATGGCAGAACAGGCAAAAGTACAAAAACATGGGCACAAGGTTTACATCTGAAGTACAGGCACAGATCAGAGTGGTCAGTATACAAGAATATCAACATAATATGATCAAAGTGCACCTAGAAACTCACAAACCACGGGAGTTGTACACATTAAAATATTGTGTTAAAGGCAGTGGCACGATAGCATGTGCCAATATGAGCATGTTCTCATGGGTTCTCTCCTAGTTCTAGCAGGCCTCCAAATCACAAGCCTTTTCTACATTATTTCAGGTGTGAGAGGGTGAGGAACAGCCAGAGAGACAGTTTACAACAGCAAGCACATTTCCAAATAACTTTATAAGCGTTGCCAAAATGTAATTAATGTATCCTGGAAATTATCTTTTCTTCCTTTATGCAAAAACACCTTGGGTAGAGAGCACCTTCAAGTGAAAATTGGCACGACAGACCTATGCCACGGAACAAACATAGGCCCATATTTATTTGGAGCTTTACCTGCCTTCAAGATACAAAACAATGATCAAAAGTGTTAAATGTTGTTTAACACCATCTTTGGGCTGCTAGAAATTGTAGTCCACAGCAGCTAGATGACTGGGAGACTCAAATTCCTCCTTTAGTCTCAAATATAATAATAATAAATAATACAAAAGTCTTGAAAAAAAACCATACCAATGTCATTTGATAATTCTCATATATACAGCCATTTCACAAAATGCAGCACGTGGAACCGGCTGAACAATCCCTTTGTTCTCAGGCCTGGGGAAGTATCTGAATATTTCTCAGTATGAATCCCTAATGCTGCCTAATATCCACATCTCAGCCAGAGTTGGCAAACAATCATGCAGAGGTGAACAAGACACTGAGAAGAATAAATACAACACACACTGTGTACATTGTCTCACAGGAACTTAACAGCTCGTTAGGGAAGCATGGTGCTTATTTACCAATAGGAAACAACATGTGATTTATCACTGGGAAAACACAGCATGAGATCATTTTCTAAAGCTTCTCCCTGTGCGTTAACTATTTCTCTCACCTGACATTTTGCTGCAGCTTTTACACCAAAGAATCACCTTAAAAAAACAAAAATGATACAGGTATGGAATCCATTATCCGGGAACCCGTTATCCAGAAAGCTCCGAATTACGGAAAGGCCATCTCCCATAGTCTTCATTTTATCCAAATAATCCAAATTTTTAAAAATGATTTCCTTTTTCTCTGTAATAATAAAACAGTAGCTTGATCCCAACTAAGATATAATTAATCCTTATTGGAAGCAAAACCTATTGAGTTTATTTAATGTCTAATGATTTAAACAAAGTATGAATATCCAAATTATGGAAAGATCCATTATCTGGAAAACTCCAGGTCCTGAGCATTCTGGATAACAGGACATTCTGGATAACAGGTCCCATACCTGTAATAGAAAATATTTGATGAGATTATTCTAAGCAATTTGCTCCAGTTTACAGATATTACCAAGAGGCTTAGAACGGGCATCAAGTACTGTAGGTTGGTGGGATCATGGTTATAAAGTCTGTTGGCATGTGCACAGGACGCAACAGAAGATAAAATGCTAAAATGAGGTTGCACTTGCCCTTTTATCTCATCTTTTTATCTCATGTTGATGTCCAGTGCATGAACCCTGGCAAACTTTGGGCACTAATTGTTCTTTATCTTTCCAAAAAACCCAGATTCTTTTCTCTTCCCATCACACACGGATATTCTATTTTTGAATTGGACTAGAGGTATGGGATCCATTATCCAGAAAGCCCTGAATTAAGGAAAGGCCGTCTCCCATAGGCTCCATTTTATCCAAATAATTGAAATGTTTAAAAATGATTTCCCTTTTCTCTGTAATAATAAAACAGTACCCTGTACTTGATCCAAACGAAGATATAATTAATCCTTATGGTATGAACATCCAAATTAAGGAAAGATCCATTATCTGGAAAACCCCAGGTCTGAGCATTCTGCATAACAGATCCCATACCTGTACTATATCCATTTTGTCAAATCTATTTCCTGATTTCTTGTGCGTTATATGTTTCAGAGGTGATCATGTAATAAGGCAAGTCACGCACCTTGACTGAGACTGTAGGACCTGCAGATTCTAGATACAATACAGGATTTTGGATTGTATTATGAAACTGGTAATTGTATATATTTCTGATTTACGCTCATCTTATTTTTTTAAATTAAAATAAAATTCTATGTTTCATTAACACTCACAGCAAATCCTGTAGGGCCCTTGGGTTATGTTGGTTACAAATAGGAATATGTCTCATTTCAGTTTGCCTCAAGCAATATAAGTGCTGATATCCTCCCCAGTGCTCAGTCACTATATGTACAGTATGATGAATGACCTAGCTTCGTTGTCATTTTCTCATCGAACTTCGAATTTTTGTTTCCAAATGGTCAGGCTCTGATTGTGCCCATGGCTGTTTTCTCAGGAATGCTCCCTTTGACTTTTCTCTGCTCTTTTATATGGTGGAGGTAAGAATAAGCACTGCCTCGGCTCAAAAGCCCATCTAATGGGTTTGTCTATCAGCCCTTTAACATAATGTCTTCCCGTGTGTGGGCTTCCTCAGTCCCTTGTATTCTCCCTTTTTTTTTTTGCTCTAATTGATCTCTCCAGTTAACTTCTGAACTCTTCTGTATCATAACCATATAATAAAAACAAAGTGTATGCTGGGAGATGTCCTGCTGCCTGGGGCACTGTCTTTCTTCTCTGTTTTCTTTGCTTAGCTGTTCTAAGATTATTCTGAATTATTTGTCTGCAGCATACACTTTAGCTATTGACATTTCTCTGTGGTCAGGATTATCTCCCCCAGCCGTTCCAACATTATCAGCATGGATACTTTTCCCTTTGACTGTCCACATGGTTTCCTTTCTGTCTTTGGTATTATACGACAAGGCTCATGGCACACAGGTTGTATTCTCCACAAGCATTACTCAGGAAAACTCATTTCATTAAAAATAATGACTGGATCCTCAACAGGATTTTGGTGCTTCTCCACTGAGAATACGTCCTATGTGCGTTGAGTCTATGTTCCACACAGTCTGCTTTATGCTCCGGGTTATTTAAGAGGACTAGTATGCTTATGACACAGCTCATGTACACAAGGGGACAACAAAGGTTAAAGAGTTTATACCAATTAAAGTAACAAGTACCAATTGCATGTACTGGTTTGATTTTTTTTCTTTTAAGGGATACTGTCATGGAAAAACATGTTTTTTCCAAAACGCATCAGTTAATAGTGCTGCTCCAGCAAAATTCTGCACTGAAATTTATTTCTCAAAAGAACAAACAGATTTTTTTATATTAAAGGAAAACTATACCCCCCAAACAATGTAGGTCTCTATTAAAAGATACTGAGTAAAACAGCTCATGTGTAAAACCCTGCTTCATGTAAATGAACCATTATCATAATAATATACTTTTTTAGTAGTATGTGCCATTGGGTAATCATAAATAGAAAATTGCCATTTTAAAAAATAAGGGCCGCCCCCTGAGATCGTAAGATTCACTGTGCTCACATACAAACCACATGTAAGGTCACATGAGCCAATTAACAGACAGAGTTCTGCCTTTTGCTTCCTCACTTCTTCCTGTTACAGTTAGTGTTGTAGTATTTCTGGTCAGGTGATCTCTGAGGCAGCACAGATAGAGTCACGAAATGGTGGTTCAAGGCAAGAGATGTAAAAGGGCAATATTTATGTAAATATATATTCCAGTTTGGTAAGATTCTTTAATATGTCATTCAATTTGATATAAACTATCTGTTGCTTAAGTATTCATTTTGGGGGTATAGTTTTCCTTTAAGTTTTTAAATCTGACATGGGGCTAGACATATTGTCAATTTCCCAGCTGCCCCAAGTCGTGTGACTTGTGCTCTGATAAACTTCAATCACTCTTTACTGCTGTACTGCAAGTTGGAGTGATATCACCCCCCTCCCTTTTTCCCCCCAGGAGCCTAACAACAGAACAATGGGAAGGTAACCAGATAGCAGCTCCCTAACACAAGATAACAGCTGCCTGTTAGATCTAAGAACAACACTCAATAGTAAAAACCCATGTCCCACTGAGACACATTCAGTTACATTGATACAAGGAAAAACAGCAGCCTGCCAGAAAGCATTTCTCTCCTAAAGTGCAGGCACAAGTCACATGACCAGGGGCAGCTGGTAAACTGACAAAATGTCTAGCCCCATGTCAGATTTCAAAACTGAATATAAAAAAATCTGTTTGCTCTTTTGAGAAATGGATTTCAGTGCAGAATTCTGCTGAAGTAGCACTATTAACCGATACAAGCTGTGAATGCAGGTGAACACCTTGCAAAGTTTTATTACCGGAAGTGCAACGTTTCGGGGCAAGCCCTTGCCCCGAAACGTTGCACTTCCGGTAATAAAACTTTGCAAGGTGTTCACCTGCATTCACAGCTTGTGTGCCAGTGTGCCTTTTCTTTTTACTTTTGAGTGCTGATCTTCCAGGCAGCTGTTATCTTGTGTTAGGGAGCTGCTATCTCGTTTCCTTCCCATTGTTCTTTTGTTAGGCTGCTGGGGGGGGAAAAGAGAGGGGGTGATATCACTCCAACTTGCAGTACAGCAGTAAAGAGTGATCGAAGTTTAGCAGAGCACAAGTCACATGACTGGGGGTAGCTGGGAAACTGACAATATGTCTAGCCCCATGTCAGATTTCAAAATCGAATATAAAAAAATCTTTTTGCTCTTTTGAAAAATGGATTTCAGTGCAGAATTCTGCTGGAGCAACACTATTAACTGATGCGTTTTGAAAAAAACATGTTTTTCCATGACAGTATCCCTTTAAGCAAAAAATTTAATCAGCAGAAGAGGCATTGGAGCACATTGGTGAGGGGGCGATATTGGGGACATAACAGCAGGCATTGGGGAACCAAGTGTGGGGGGGAGACTTGGTTGTTGGTTGATTCAGCTGTGGACCAACATACCTCCAACATTTGAAAAATAGGGCAAAACGTTCTGCCACACATAGTGCAGTGAATTTTTTTTTTTTAACAATGCTCATTTTATGGCCAGACTCCCTAAATACCATATCCATTTTGCAAAACTTGGCAGGTTATGGAAAGTTTAACACATGGCATTTTTAGGGTCATGTTTTATGTGTTATTACAGTTTTGCTAATGGAGGTGAATTGCCTGTTAAGGAAGAATTCAACCGCCCCCAACTAATAAAAACCCCTACCCTCCATAGTCCCCTAAGCCTGTAATTATCCTGACACCGGCGTAATGACGTCACGCGCCTGGATCGAAAATTCAAGATAAAAGCTATTTCAGGTCACGGGTTCAATGCCGATTATAGATTTTTTTTTTAAACATTCCCGGGTGCTTTATAATTCTTTCTGAACTGATTTCTAGACTTTGAACCTGCCTGAATCTTGACTTTGCTATTAACCTGCCTGTCTATTGAGCGTCTGTCTGGATATTGACTACGATTACGTTGGATCCCTATTTGTACTGCAAACTTGGACTCTGACACCTGGACTTCCTCCTTGGTCCAGACTACTCTGGACAGGCCCCCTGACATTTCTTCTGGCACTTTGGTAATTTTCATCACTTTCGGCGCATGTGCGGTTATCACGAAGCGGAAGACTGCTCCAACTGTGCATGTGCCAATACAGCGATTACTTACAGAAGATTGCCGAAGCACCGAAGATGGCGCCCTTGAACTCAGCTGCACTGACTCTGCAAGGAGGGGTAATTACGGGCTTAGGGGCATTTACAGATGTAAACACTGTGCGAGGGGGGGGAGTGGGGACTATGAAGGGGAGGGGGTAGGGGTTTTTATTAGTTGGGGGGATGAATTCCTCTTTAAGCTGCAAATCACAGTTTCCCCAAGAGACCTACTTATCTTAAATAGTTACAATTGTATATTTGCTTATCTCAAATAGTTACAATTGTATCTAAATGCAGGTGCCGTGTATTCGGGGTTCTCTGCCACATGCTTCTTATTTAATTACATTTCTGTTCAGTGCAGGAGATTAAAGAGAAACGCTGGACATTTTAGGA
>NC_054377.1:26824218-26844218 GCF_017654675.1 Xenopus laevis | reverse complement strand
AAACAGTGTTGGCTTACTGCTGTCATTTTTAAAGGGGAAGTTTGCCTTCAGAAAAAAGCTATATAAACTAACAATGGTAAAAACATAATTCTAATTGGTCTTTGTTTCCCCTTATCATCATGCCATTTTATAGTAGAGAAATGGCAGTCTTCCTCTTTGATGTTCTCTTGTTCCTTCCAAACACTGCACCTTTTCTTTCTGTGTGTGCTTCAGCTTGTCTGCATGCTTTGCCATCAAACTTTTTAATGAACTTGATGTAATGTCTTTTAGCAATCATATATACTATGTAACTATTATCAAGCGACACAAGTGGCAATTCAGGGAGACTAGTCGCCCGGCAACAAATCTCCTCTTCTTCGGGGCGACTAATCTCCCCGAACTGCCTCCCCGCTGGCTAGAATGAAAATCACCTGCGGGATGGCACTCAGAGTGCTTCATTTTCCGAAGTCGCCCAAAGTTTACTGGTGAGGCGACTTCGGAAAACGAAGCACTCCGAGTGCCAACATGCCAGTGTTTTTCATTCTAGCCAGCGGGAAGGCAGTTCGGGGAGATTAGTCGCCCTGAAGAAGAGGAGATTTGTCACTGGTTGACTAAACTCCCTGAATTGCCGTGTGTCTCTGCCCTTACGGTGATGGCCGGCCAAGGGAAAGATCTAATCGGTGAGCCAATTCAAGTACTACCCTTGAGGAGGTAATGATTTACCAATAATCTAAGACGGACAATAAAGAGAGCAACCAAATGCTGCAAAACACACACACAGAAAGTCACAACCATCTCTACATTGGACACCATAAAGTATCTACCTAAGATAACAGCCAGTAGGTGCTGGCTCACTCATGCTATTGACACTTACTCCATGGAACATTACAAATGTCTTCACTACAGATAACACTTTTTTCATATAAAAAATCCTTTAAGTTAGTTGTTCCAACAGAAAGCAAAAAAAAAGAAAGAAAAGAAATTAAAATGTTCGGGAGATGCTTAATGCAACAGTTAAAGCACATGAAGAATCTGATGGTGCCCCCTTATCCTGGAGGGACCTCAAATGCCTCAGAGACACAAGGTCAGTGTAGTTACCTTTAAGTTTTATTACGTTATAATCTACAGTCTGGTCATTTCCCTATGGGACCAGACTGTAAATTATATCCTTATAAACGGCGCGTTCATGCGTCAGAACGCGCCGTTTATATAACAGAGACATTTCCTGCTGCTGCTCTTGCTCTGCAGCCTTCCCTAACACTTTTGTCTCCCTCCCGTTTCTGACTGCCAGGCTCACCGCTAGCATACTCCAGCTGGTGTGCTCCCTGCTTTCACTTAATTATACAGATCTTTCTCCGTGCTGCTGACAGTTCACTCCGTGCAGCTTCTCCCCTCACATGCTGCCACTGCAGTCTTCCGGTTCCCTTTCCACGGCCTCTTGCCAGTCTTGCTCCTCCTCCCTTCCGGGCATCCACCTTCTCAAGTTTCCCTCCCGCTCCCCATGTCAGCTCTGTCAGGCTTCTTCACTCCATGGTGTTTCTTCAGTCTCCCTCCCTTCCACCAATGTCTCAATTTTCGCTCCCCCCTCCCACTTTCAATCCCAAGTCTCAATCTCAGTCCAACTCCCCCTCCACCGATCTCAGCCTCATGCAAGAACACAAGGGGCAGAGAAATTCAAATAAAGGTACTTAAATGAGCAGTAACATAATTTTTTTTAAAAAAAAAAATCGTTTGTCCCTATGAAAAAAAACACCAATACACATTTCAGTTTAAATTCACATAGTCTTTATTAAGTAATAACTCACGATACTCTGCTTCCGCTCCTATTCAGAAAAGGCGATCTGGTGAGTTCCATCGTGCGGCGATCGATTTCTCCTCCCTGTCTTCTATAGGAGATAGGCAGGGAGGAGAAATCTAGTGCCGCACGATGGAACTCACCGGATTGCCTTTTCTGAAGAGGAGCGGAAGCAGAGTATCGGTGAGTTATTTCTTAATAAAGACTATGGGGCCCATTTACTTAGCTCGAGTGAAGGAATAGAGGAAAAAAACTTTGAATTTCGAATGTTTTTTTTGGCTACTTCGACCATCGAATGGGCTACTTCGACCTTGAATTGAACGATTCGAACTAAAAATCGCTCGACTATTCGACCATTTGAATAAAAAATCGTTCGATTAGAACGATTTGCTCTAAATCCTTCGATGGTCGAATATCGAGGGTTAATTAACCCTCGATATTCGACCCTATGTAAATCTGCCCCCATGTGAACTTAAACTGAAATGTTGAAATGTTTAAACTAATTTAAAAAAAAAATTGTTACTGGTCCTTTAAATCCAAAAAGAACTACAGGGAAACAATAAGGAGAAAACTAAAATCAGCAAGGGAAGGGGCAAAAGTGTCATTTAGAAGTATGTAAGTGAAGCCATTCTTTACATTGTAAGGCACATAAAAACTGTAGATTATAATGCATAATGTACCCCCTACTTAAATTTATAAAGATATTAGTAGTCACCTCGGAGTTATGTGACCTGTATAAAAGCACTCGGCCTGCGGCCTCGTGCTTTTATATGGTCACATAACTCCTCGGTAACATAATATCTTTATAAATTACAGTAGGGGGTACATTATCCACTATATATGCTATTCTCTTCTTAGCAACTTTTTAGTTGGGTTTCATTTTTATTGTTTTTAATTATCTGCCTTGTTCTTCTTTACAGTTTTCAAATGGAGTTCACTGACCCCAACAGACTAAAAAATAATGTTCTGTAAGGCTACACATTTTTATAACTGTTTGTTATATGTAACAATTACAATACCCTATATCTTTATTAAGGCCCTCTCCTATTCATATTTCAGTCACTCATTCAAACCGCTGCCTGGTTACTCGAATAAATTGGAGACTAGCAACTACACAGCACCTGAAATTCTAAACCAGTGAAGCTTCCTGATCGAAAAACTATATCATTCAAAAACCACAAAACAATTTAAAACTGAAGACCAACTGCAAATTGTCTCAAAATATCACTTCCTAGTGAGGTACAAATACCTTGATTTGTACCAGCAAGAAGCATTAAATGCCAGGCTGGAAAGAATACGCACCAGGAGAAGTTAATCTTGGAAAAGGCAGGCGCATCAACATCAATAGGTACCAACAGGGAAAACAAGTGAAGAGTGGCTACAGGGTTGATTCCAATGTCGAGCCTTGCTTGATGCTGCCCCCTCACCTCGTACTTTCTGCTGAAAATTAAAATTTCACTTGCAAATCTGGAATCGTAGCTCTTAAAGTTACCAGGAGTGGCTTTTCTTCACCCCTGGTAATCTGTGGGGCACAACTCAATTCAGTGTAGGACTGGGGGGATGCAGACCACCTAAGGAGCATGGGTACCTTTTTATTTTTTCGACAACATTTGGACCCACAAGGGCCAGGGAGCCCACCAGGTTTTGAATTTCATGAAAATTAGTAACCAGTGGTTTGAATGAAAATATATGGAGAAATTCTAATAATGGGAAATACATTTTATCCCCCATTTTTTCAACCAAAAATTTCACCATCCCCCCCCCAGCAAAACAAAAAACACATGCCAAAATTCTAGCATAAACTTAAATATTTGGCTCTGGCACAAATGCAAACAAATGCTAACAAATGCAAACAAAACTGTACCAGGCAAATAAGTCTGCTCATCCTTACACACTACAGGTACGCAATCCATTATCTGAAAACCCATTATCCAGAAAGCTCCAAAATACAGGAAGGCTGTCTCCATTTTATCCAAATAATACCAATTTTTAAAAACTATTTTCTTTTTCTCTGTAATAATAAAACAGTGGCTTGTCTTTGATCCAAACTTAGATATAATTTTTTTTGTAAGCAAAACCAGACTATTGGGTTTATGTATGTTCATAAGATTTTCAAGTAGAATATGAAGATGCAAATTATGGACAGATGCATTATCTGGAAAAACCCAGGTCCCTAGCATTCTGGATTACAGGTCCCTTACCTGAACTATAAACATATTTAGATAACAAATCCTTCCGTCCTCTAAAAATAACTTTCAACCCTGCCACAAACACCTTAACAATAACCACAATTAATTTTCAACAACAAAACAACGGATTTAGATATTAAACCAATTTTGGAGTAAAAATTGCCTCCTTGTCCAGGATTATTAAGATGTCACATTTCATATTCGCTATCTGATCTGTTTTGCTTACGCAGGGTGACAGGATTTTAAAATGGATTGTGTTGGAATGGAATTTAATCTGAATCAGTCATTTAGGTTGATAGCATTCCAAATAAATCTCATCAGAAAATCTGCCCCTGAATTTCAGCCTCCCCTGCTAGTGAAATGATTTTGATTGCGCTGCTGGTGCAGGTACATTGATGATCTGGGTTTTATGACTATACAGATGATTTTATTATTTTATTTTACTTACAGACGGTTCATCATAGAACAAGTCATCTTGTTAGTGTAAGTTGTCAGCTGTTACATTTGCCTTTCATTTTATAGTCAAATTATACTCTATTTATTAGTGTTTATATTCTGTTTATTGTTCCTTAAATTGACATTGAGGTACTATATAAGAGCAGATCTTATTTTATGCACAGGAAATTAATGATATGCTTAAATGCATTTAAACATATAGCTGCCACATTGCTTTCCTCGGCTTTTGTATTAACTATAGGCCTCAATGGAGCCACAAATCTAGCAGCCAGAAATACAATTACACAGTTAGCGATGTCTTTCAAGAATATCTCAGCCAAAGACAGTAATATAGCTAATCCAAGTCACTTGTATAAATGTAAATATGTGGAGAATCTCTGGGTAGGATGAATAAGAGTGAATTACAAAATTATTTTTGTCTGTGGCAATGACAAAGTGTGTCTTCCACCAGTATTTATACATTCTGCTATCTGACCTCATTAGGCAGGAGAGTAATTAATTTATGTGAAATTGAGGTCCAATGACATGTTCTCCGGGCTAATAATAGTAATATCAGATTTATGCCCAGAAAATGAATGTCTCAATATATGCACAAATTACCATTTCAGTTTACCTAGCATTATTGGAAACATCTACGGCTCACATAGTAATAAGGTCTGGTTTTGTAGTATCTTGTGGTGTAAGCAGGATCACATATAAAAAATGTCACCAGTGCCTTATCCATCTTAGGTCACAGCTAGTTGTCGTATTTGTGTGTTTATCATACCTCCCAACTGTCCCATTTTTAGAGGGACAGCCGCTCTTTTGACAGCTCAACCGCAGTCCCTCGTTTGTAATGAAAAGTCCTGTTTTTTTTTCTGCACTGAACAGGCAGAAAAAGAAAATGTTTAACTTAATTGGCTTTTGGCAGAGAGCCCAGAACAGCCACAGCAGTAGATAAGATACTTTTGTAACAATTTTGAGATAAGCAAATAAGTAATTGTGACAATATAAGATAACAGGTCACATGGGAAAAGTTAGACTTACAGCTTAAGGGCTCTTACAGACGAGCGTTTGAAGCTGCGCTCCCCTGCGTTCCGTTTTTATGCGTTCAGCCGCAGGGGATCGCATGAGTAGACGCATTCAGTTTTTTTCAATGGGGCTGCACTCACACAGACGCATGTTGGCACTGAACGCAGGGAAAATGCAGCAGGTTGCATCTCAACCTGCGTTCGGCGCCTACATGCGCCTAGGTGAGTACAGCCCCATTGAAAAAAACTGAATGCGTCTACTCCTGCGCTCTCCTGCGTTCCGTTTTTATGCGATCAGCCGCAGGGGAGCCCACTGCTGCTGGTGTGGTAGAATTTTAAAGGAGGGGTACAAATAGCTACTAATGCCTTCAATTCCTTGACCCAACTCTGCATTTACTGGTCATGTGCTCCGAACAAGATAAAGCCTGATGCTGCTCACTAAGTCCTGGTTGCACCGATGTAAAGTAGGGCTTGACCCAAAATAAATAAAAAGTGCCAGGTTTTAGCAGAAGAGTCCTGAAACTCTACTGTATCTTTAAATAAAAATTAAATATGAATTCCCCGCAAAGTGCAAAATGATAAATGTAGAGCAGCACTAATAAAATATTTATGGACCCACCAGTCCACGAGTAAAAACAGATAAAATTCAGATTAGGTGAGCTGTTAACTGACCGACATTTTTCCCAGTCCCTAGGACACGGATAGCATCGGATCTACTCACAAGGCAGTTTTTGGTTAGTAAGCCTGTCACAGATTTTGCTGTCCCCGGGTTGTTACCTCGATATTTCGCTGTGCCTGCAAATAAGAACTTATATAGTGAGGTATCGCCAGGAGTTGTAGGGGGCCTGTGTGTGGTCAAACTTACTGAGCTGCACACAGTAAAGTGCCTCGATTGGATCCGCTGTTCCTTCTCAGCTGCCCGATTTCTCCGATTCTCAGCGTGGTCCACGTGGCAGTTGTTCTCCTTCAGCGATTCCTCATGTCTATTTGCAACATCAGTCCAGTTTTAAAGGCTCACGGACGTTGGGATTAGCTTGATATAGACTTAATATTTGTGATTTTTTAAAAGCAATTTTATCAAACAATAAAAGCCCAGTGCGTTTTGTATTCACATACTTCCTCAATGTCCCCGAGGAAGTATGTAACATACGAAACAACTGCCACATGGACCACGTTGAGAATCGGAGACACTGCAGTGAACTGCAGAGCTTGACAACCGTGATCCCTGTAAAATCCCTAGTCTGTTCTCCTAGGGACTGGGAAATCTGTTAACAGCGCACCTAATCTGAATTTTACCTGTACTTTTTCTTTGTTCCCAAGAGAACAGTCCTATGCTAATATACAATCCCATACAAGCAATACAAGTCAATGGAAGCAAAATGAATCAAAACAAAGCAATGATAATGACAACCAATGTCAAGGGGCAAAAAAAGGTCAGCGAGATCTGGAAATTATGCATGAGAACCACTGCATTAGGTCCAGATTTCAAGGCCCATCAATGTCATTGGTTCTAATGAATTTAAGAGCAGACAATATATATTTGTTGTATCACAACAATGCGGCTCGAGTCCTGCCATTTGTTTTAATATGATGCAAATACTTTAGCGCTTGCCTATTGTGTCAGTGACTGATGACCACATCTCCTGGCTTGTCTTCTGATATTGGGAATATTCTGCCTGCCTCGTTATCTTATGAACCAATTAGAGTCTATCTGCTAATGCCATCTGTTGTAATACCTGGCATCTGTATGCACCCAAGTAGCCAAACACCTGGCTGTTTAAGCAATGGGCGCAAACATCTACATGGCAGAAAGCAGCTGTGATGTTCTCAAAATATAGAAAGTAGGTCACAAAGAGTAACGGTTTGGCTTTGTCAGAAGCCAAAGTGTAAATAGTTGGCACTTGGAAGGTAAATGTACAAATCACCATTATAACATCAGAGCCAGGGTGCTCTGCTACATCATGATCATTAGGACAATTTACTTCTCTACTGGGATAACCTTTTAAACTGTTAAATACATCACTGTTATGAGGTCACATTGCTCCTCTGCTGGACTGACCCTTCAGCTCTGTGGCTTCTCCTCTCGCCACATTTCTTCCGGCCTCGATAAAGGTTATCCATGTTTCATCCATCAGCAGGAGAAAACCCACAGATGGATGTTGAAAGATTTGCAAGAAGATGAAATGAGAAAGCTCATTTGTCCTGTGTAGGATGTGAAATGCTGTCTGATCCAGGCAACCTCCTCCTGCTTTCACACATAGCAGGCCCTGCTGCTCTACATTAATATTTCACTAAAACATTACAAAAAATTTGTTAAACATGTTCCATCTTGGACACGTTACTGCAGGCAGTAGCAAAATACCAGAAGAGACCAGAGGGAATGTAAAGAGCTGCAGGGTCTTATTGAAACTCTCAGCATTACAACACAAATAGCAAATCAATAGAAAACAAGACTGCTTTTTATTCTAAATTTCAAAGTGTGATGTTTATTGACAACGGCACTAAGTATATATTGGCTACTTAGAAGTCCTCCTATTGTTAAAATTCACATTTAACATTTATAATGATTTCTTTAATCATTATTTTGTTTCCCAGCTGTATATTCCAACTGTGACCAAAATAAATCTTACACAGGCAAACATCCCTTTGTCTAGCAGAAAAAATAGGACGTGCCGTAGAAGCTAAAAAAAAAGGTACGTACTTCTCTATAAATGTCAGTGAAGACAAGAGGTTACAGGATCTGTTTGACACAAAATATAAATAAACAGTGGTGGAACCGGCAAGTGAAGAATAATGCTATAAAGCAAATAGCTCCTATTAATGTACCTGCGAGTGTAAGGGAAAGTATGATAATGGGTATTGGGTAGATCAGGGACATTTGGAGTCTCACAGGCTGAAATCAACCAGTGCAAGGGATTTTTATGGCTCCAGTCTGATTAAGGTTTCAATTGCCTTTTCCTGGACAAATCATAATTATAGTATACTATGGCTCATAAAGGCCAAGTAATTCAGATAACTGGCCCTCAGTACAAGGAAACTTTGATGCAGATATCGCCCAATGATATCATACAATACAGACTCATTAATAGCAGAAGAGCCAGCAGATATACAGTAGCTAAAAGGTCTGGTTTATGCAGGCCAGACCAATTGGAGCACAACAGAAACCTTGAAGAGCATAAGTCAGTTATAAAAAATATTCAGAGAAGGAAG
The DNA here is from genome assembly GCF_017654675.1 of Xenopus laevis. Classification (NCBI taxonomy): domain Eukaryota; kingdom Metazoa; phylum Chordata; class Amphibia; order Anura; family Pipidae; genus Xenopus; species Xenopus laevis. The sequence goes on along the minus strand of NC_054377.1, from coordinate 26,835,579 downwards.
TTCCATTAGAACATAAAAAGCAATAAATGAAGAGGATAATAAGAAACTCACCATGTTGAGGGATACAATAGTAAAGAAAGCCATGGGTGCACCAGAAGTGAAAAGCAGCACCTTTGTGTGGCACGAAGTACAGATGCCCTGTATTCAACACCTAAAAAATGTGCAAGGTTGGGGGGTGATCCAGGGGATACCTTATACAACCCAGCTACCGGCCTTTCTGCATGCAGTATTGCATACAATGGGATAAAAAACTCTTTGTGCTCCATTTAAGATGCAAAACAAAGTGCAAAGTGTCAAAATATGGCTTTGTGCTAAATTTGTACTTTGCATCTTGCCCCATATATCTCAAATAAGTCAGCAGATATTAAAGCCAGTTTATAAAAATAGGGTATTTTTAAGGGGTTATAGCCATAAACATATGTTTATTATGATATAAATATGAGAATTCTATGACAATTGATCTGCAAGTCTCCTGCTTGGAACTGAAACTGCTATCTAGTTGCTACGGGTTACTTATTTTAATGACTGTAGTCCTCTTGGGGAGACCCATTGCAATTAAAATAACTTTTCCTCTTTTCCAAGTACCTGCCTGCCCAGAAGAAGTGACTGCCAAAAACAGTACATTCAAATAAATGGTAAGAAACTGCTGGTGAAGAACGTCATTTATCAAAATGCAAAAATCTCAACCTTGGAATGGATACTTGCAATAAAATTCACATTACAGGCAGGTTGTCCTTAAGGGAAGGCACCATAATTCCACTGTGTGAAGGTGTGTGACAGGCAGTCAGGGTTCAGTCAGTTGGGGGCTCCCATGAACAAAAGTTCCAGTGTGCTTTTGATGAGGTATGGAATCAATTAAGGCAAATTGTACAGCAACAAAATAATATTTGTAATTAAAAAGGAGCCACAGCCTTTGTGAACCAATGAAATACAGATGAAAAGTACAAGTCATTCTTCTTCTACAGGAAGAAAATGGGTTCACAGTAAACCTCGGAGGAGTCAAATCAGCATACACTCCAGCCATTGTGACTGTGAACTCTGAATCATCTGCGGACTCTAGAGATTCGGGTAATCATTGTAGAAATGTGCACAGAATTCCAGCTTGTGTAAATCCAGAGAATATATCTGGACATTTATTGCAGCTTTGGTTTAAACAAACACATATTACTGGCTATTTCCCGTCTCACCCGGGAATCTTTCAGCTCAATAATTTTTATTTCGCTCCACATATGGGTCAGGTAAGGGCTCCCACGTGGCTCGTTGAAGGTCTCCTTTTCCCCATTCCATCTGAATTACAATGTGTCCTGCACATGTGGTTTTGTTCTAAGGAGCAGAAAGATGTAAATCTATGATATGTTTTAAAAAAATTAACCCCTGATGCAACAATATTATTATTAATATTAACTGAAAGCTGGTCAGGTTCTAGGTATGCAGTTCCTTAATGGATGGAGGAGGCGGAAATCGACTCTGCACTACCTAGAACATCCCTAAAAGGTTACATGGCATGATTAAGAAGGCCAGAGAAGGAGTTTGATGGTGGTTTTATTTACCCTAGGTACTGGTGTAAATAAAACCACTGCAGAATTATTATAAAATTAGTAGGAGAAGAAGGAGTAGCTTTCCCCAGGCTCTGCTTGCCTTTAGTGAAGGAGCCGCAGAACTGACAAGGTTATTGCTCTTTCCCTGTTCCACGTCTGTTGTAGGGATCCGACAACCGGATACTTTCAACTCCCCCTGTTATTTCTTCAGTGGTGCTATTCTGTGCTACCAACACCTGTGACTGTACCTGACATTTATCTGACTACCTCATGTGCTGTGAGTATTATCAATCTTGTGGCGCTTCTGTTGAATAAAGCCTGATGTTATTTTTGGCAGCATGTGTATTTTAACAACACCCTCACATGCTCCGTTCACTTAGCAAAGGCCCATCATGCTGAAAGAGGGTCCAATGTAACCCAAGCTCTACGCTACTAGTTAGTATTTGCCTTTTTAAGCCAAAATAGGGTTACATAGAGATATTCGGAGACACTTTGCAATAGGTCTTTTTTCATTGGTTTTATTTTTTAATTGTTTAGCTTTTGATCCACAGTTATCCAATTTAAAATTCTAGCAGTGTTTACTTATTTAAGTAAAATTGTACAAACAAAAACACAAAGTAGTCGTGAGAATAAAAAATGAGGAGGAAGGGGAAAATACTTGCTAGTAGGGATAACATAAGTCTGCACAGTACTTATAATACCGATCAAAACAAAGTTATGCTACATATAAGAAGTACAATATATAGAGAGAGAGAGAGAGAATACCACGGCTATAAAGTAAAGAAATTAGGAGTCCAATGAACTATTAATGAGTAAGAGACCACTCTATAACATACTAAAAGTGAACTTGAGGGTAAACCACTCCTTTAACATCCAAGGATCACTTGAAGAAACATTAGCTATAAATGGATGACATTTGATCTATGCTCTCCACACTGTTCACAAGATCAAACTTTCACAGCATCACTGATGAAGGGCCATGCGGTCCCGAAACGTTTGATCTTGTGAACAGTGTGGAGTGCACCATGGAATAAAGTTTGGGATCACCCCGTTTGATGCATAAAAAGGTATCGGCTACTTTCATTGTTGGATTCATTGCTGGCGTGTGGCTAGGCCAGTGCCAATACCTGCATCCCCTTCTGCCTTCGTTATTGCAGTGCATTTTCTTGGCATAAGAAAAAAAGACGGTCGAAGAAACTTTTGCTTCTTAACCTAGCTGAAGCAAGCCTTCTTCAATTTTCAGGATAATTTGGCCTTTTGGGACATTTTCAGAGGGGTCTGTGCTAGATATATTCATATATTCAGGAGATACTGCACTATAGCATCTCCCACTCTCATAAAGAAAAACAAATACTCAGATTCATAAGGTTCTCTGAATAATCTTTTTTTTTTTCAAAAGCTTCATTAAATATTTATAGAAAATGAAGGTCAAATCCTTCTTATAATTAAGGGCCAGTAAAAGCACAAAGTGGAAATACTTTCTATATAATTAGAGGTAGAATCTGTCTACCCAACAAGCGCCAATAAAATATTTTTTGGTAGAATCCTATATAAAAAATTACTGAATCAGTGTATCATAATCATAAAGGAAGTCTAACCATTGTTTATGACTAATTTATTTTAAATACTACCCTATCTCAATATATAAACTAGGGATGCATCGAATCCAGGATTTAGTGCGTGATTCAGCCAGGATTCAGCCTTTTTCAGCAGGTTTCCGATTCGGCCAAATCCTTGTACCTGGCCGAACCGAATCCAAATCCTAATTTGCATATGTAAATTAGGGGCGGTAGGGAAATCACATGACTTTTCGTCACAAAAGAAGATTTTTTTCCACTTTTAACTTTCCTGCCCCTAATTTGCGGTTCGGTATTTGGCCGAATCTTTCACCAAGGATTCGGGGATTCGGCCGAATCCCAAATAGCGGATTTGGTGCATCCCTAATATAAACAAAAAATTACATGCTTCCTTTCATCAAGCCAATTAATATTGTGGGACCTTCACCATCTACCTTTTGGGCATTACTGCATATTATATATATATATATATATATATATATATATATATATATATATATATATATATATATATATATATATATATTTCATGTACTGTGTTTGCACTCTTACCGGATTAAAGACACTGTTTGGGTGCAATGGTCAAGGTTTGTCATACAGCTTAATTGAAGGACCAGCACTCCATTTCCGTGAACAATAAATGTGTTTATTTAATGCCTATCCAACCTATTCAGCCCACATTAGGGACTTTCTCAAGGTCCTTGAGAAAGGCCCTAATGTGGGCCGAAACGTTGGATAGGCATTAAATAAACACATTTATTGTTCACGGAAATGGAGTGCTGGTCCTTCAATTAAGCTAAATACATATATATATATATATATATATATATATATATAGATTCGAAGTCCTAACGCACACCATACATTAGAGGTTCAAAAATGTGTATGTATGGGGGCGTGGCTGGACGGGCAACTGTGAGGACGCACCTCAAGGTACTCCCAGGGCTCCAACCCGCAAAATTCTACTCTAAGTCCCCTAATACGGCTAACACCTACCCACAGAGGTGCTCCATTGTACCGGGGTGCGTCCGTCATCTGTTGCAGGCACCAAAACCTGCCTGGTGCGCGTGGAGCCGGAGATCCGGTCGGGGCCTAGCGGCGCGTGTGAAGCCGCGGCCTCGCGTACTTGCAGACCCCTTCTGAGGCCCGACCGGAAGTGCGGTCCCCGCAGCAAGCTCCTGGGTGACTCAGCGGAACGCACCAGCAATAACACAGCGGTGCACAGAGGAAGTGGGTGTGAGTGATTTTGGAGCCCTGGGGGCCCTCTCAAACAGTCTACAGGAATATTAAGGGCTGCAGATCCAGCATCCTGAGCTGCAGTCTATAGTGGAAAACAGCTAAGCACACACATACTCTAGAGTGCTCTGCAATTGTTGTCCCGCCCTGCATATATAATAGCAAAGAGTTAAATAAATGCTCCATTCTGCGCTATAAACGCTGTTGCTGCTGCACTCTGGGCTATAAGTGTTGTTATTGCTGCAGCCTCTGTGTCCAGTTCAGCCGGCATTAGACTGTACAAGTGATTGAACTGGATATTTAAAGCTGCTGGATATTTAATTAATCTACTACTATGGCTGATATGCTTGAGATGCAACACGTTACATTCCCAACTACACAGATGTAACATGATATTTATGCACGGGGTGCTGTACCTGTGAACTTTTTCCACCTGAACTATTGCACTAGGACGCGGTTGTCCCAGGGTCCAAATTGCCTCACATTTGACACAACGCTAGTCTGATAACTGCAACATTACCGTATCTTACCCCCACTGAGCGTTGTTATGAAGAAAAACGCACAAAAGCTCAAGGCTGATGCGGCCGCACGCCTGGAGCAATATGCCCGTAAAAATGGCCATGAGATCGCTGGCTCTTCTTCTCCAACTCCCAGTTCATCCCCTCCACTCCGGAATACTCCGGACCGGGAAGTAACCTCAGGTGTTCTTAAGACTCCATCTCCTGCAGATCTTATGGCCGCCATCCTGCAATGCCAATCCACGCTAACTTCAACTTTTGCATCTAAGATTGAGGAACTGAAAGTGGACCTTTCTCTAATTAAACAGGACATGCAAAATATGCGGGAACGCACTGGTGCATTAGAGGAACGAGTGAGTGGGGTAGAGGATCGTACGGCTACTCTGCCACGAGACCTAGGCCAAATCAAGTTGCAGCTCCAATCTGTCACTAAACGTATGGATGACCTTGAAAACAGACAGCGTCGTTCAAATGTTCGAATCTTGGGTCTCCCTGAAAGAAGCGAAGGCTCCCAACCAGAAATATTTGCTGAAAAGTGGCTTAAAGATCTATTGGGCCAAGACATATTCTCCCCACAATTTGTAGTTGAACGTGCACATAGGGTGCCTCTGAGAATCCCACCCCCTGGTGCACCACCGCGGGCGTTTCTAATTAAACTACTTAACTATAGAGATAGAGATGCTGCCCTGCGAGAAGCCAGAAAGAAAGGTGAATTAAAGTACGAAGGTGCTCGGATTTCCCTGTACCCCGACTATTCAACTACAGTGCAAAAGAAACGAAGCTCCTATATGGGAGTTAAGCGTAAGCTTCGAGACCTTGGCCTGGAGTATGCCATGTTATACCCGGCTAAACTAAAGGTGACAGATGGTGGCAGGGCCCATTTTTTTGACCAACCGGAGCAGGCTCTTGACTGGCTGGAACGGAGGCCGGTGGCCCCTGGGAGCCCTCTGCGAGAACAACGCTAACGATCGATTTTGGAAAAGTAAAATTTGCTGGATTTCTGCAGACATTATAAGTTTATTGTCATCCACTTCATTATCAGAAATCACATGCTTGAAAGGCGCATTTACTCCATTCTTACACTGGATTACAATACTTTGTGACAGCTCACCAACCTGGGATCTAGAGCTAGCTCAATTTCACTCTCTTATATACCCCAGTTAGTCGGCTGACCACTGGAATATGACTATGTCACTTTCAGGTACTCTTTGCTGGATAGCTCTGCTAAGAGAGGGCAGGTGATTTTTGTTCTATATTGTTTTTTTTCCCAGTTAATTTTGCGGATCCAGAGTTGGTGCAATAGACTCTGTGCAGCACCCCTATATAACTGTTCTACTTTTGCTTGATTCCCTTGCTTTTCCCCTGTTGGGTTCAACTTGTTCTGGGAACATGTGTCTCCGGACTATGTGGAGGATGCCGGGTGGGAAGGGTATTGTTGGGGTTCAACTGTTTTCTCTTTTGGTCCTTTCTCTTCTCCTATCTTTCTTTGTTTCTTCTTTGGTGAGGCAAGGCCCTACGGCGCTCAGAGGTCGGGGTGCTGCGACAACCCCCATGCCATATGGTGCACAGATAGTTTTGTTACGAAGGTATGGCTCAATCTGGCTTTAAATTGTTATCTTGGAATGTCCGGGGAATGAATGACAAGGTCAAGAGATCTTTGGTACTAGATGTTGCTAGGAAATCAGGGGCAGATCTCATTCTACTTCAGGAGACTCACTTAGTTGGGCAGCGAGTCCGGGCCCTCAAGCGTAATTGGGTAGCTTTATCCTTCCATGCAGAATTTTCCACCTACTCCAGGGGAGTTGCTATACTAATTAGGAAATCCTTGAACTTTCACCTTGAGACACTGATATCTGATAGAGGAGGGAGGTATCTAATTCTAAAAGGACAGATAGTGGGTACTACCTATATTATTGTCAATGTATACTTGCCTCCCCCTGCAGAGATCCCAATATTGAATGAGATACTACAGAAGGTAGCTGACTTGGGTGATTTTCCAATGTTATGGGTGGGAGATTTTAACCTGGTAATGGACCCAGCAATAGATAGGCTGCACCCTTCTGCACATGACACTAAAATCTTCTCGAATTGGGTGGATGCCACTGGGCTGATTGATATTTGGAGGTGGAAACACCCTCTAACTACACAATACTCTTGCTACTCTGTGGCTTCAGCTGCAATGTCTCGTATTGATCTGTGTCTGGGCTCAGGGGATATATTGACTCAGGTGGACAGCATAGAATACATCACTAGGATGTGCTCAGACCATGCCCCCCTAGTACTGTCAATAGGTAGGTCTCCCTATATTCCTGCAGGTCAATGGAGACTCCCGCCTAAATGGGTAAATAACCCCAAAGTGGGTGAACGATTTTTTCCCCAGTTAACATTATATTGGGAAGTGAACCAGGGCACCTCAGATCACAATATAGTGTGGGACGCAGGAAAGGCCTTCGTCAGAGGTACCTATATCTCCTTAATCAAAGCGACCCGCCGGGAGAATGAACAAGCTCTCTCTCGAGCGCGGAATGTGCTTGCTGGGGCAGAGGCAGACCTAGTGCAGACACAATCTGATGAAACTAGGCAGGCCATGCAGATAGCACAGAGAGACATTGATTTATTCCTAACAGAGAAATATGCACAACGTGAACTGTATAGGACGGCCGCCTGGTATGATAAAGGGGACAAAAATGGGAAACTTCTGGCACTGCTAGCTCGGGGTGATGTGCCTAGAACGGTAATACATGGTGTCACAGATGGTGATAATACAATAACTGACCCAACTCAGATGTTGGATCATTTTAGGCAATACTTCCAGGCAACATACCAGATACCCAAAGATGCTGCGACTAAAGGACTCACTGAGTATTTAAATAACATTGACTTTCCATCAGTACCCCATGACTCAGTAATGATGCTGGAAAATGATATTACAGTAGACGAAGTTAGAGACGCAATTAATGCATGTCCCCTGGGGAAAACACCCGGACCTGATGGCATTCCCATGGAATGGTATAAAAAATATTTAGAATATTTAGCTCCTAGACTGGTAGAGCTGTTTAATGGGTCTGGTGCAATTGGCACTTTACCTGATTCCTGCTATGATGCGTATGTCACGTTGATCCTAAAAACAGGCAAGCCGTCTGATCGCTGTGAATCTTATCGTCCTATCTCCCTACTAAACTCGGATGTTAAAATCTTTGCTAAAATACTTGCTAATAGACTTAAATTGGTGATATCGGAGCTGATTCACCCGGACCAGACAGGCTTCATGCCCTCTAAGGCCACAGACATTAATATCAGGCGTTTGTATACCAATATCTCTACTCAACATGATAACTCGGGATCTAGAATTGTGGTGTCACTAGACACGGCAAAAGCTTTTGACACAGTCCAATGGCAGTTCCTTTGGGAAGCTTTAGCCCGGTATAAATTCGGCCCTAAATTTATAAAGTGGGTACAGTTGCTTTACGCTCGCCCTCGAGCTAGGATTATAGTGAATGGAAGGTTAACCGAGAGTGTATCCTTAGAGAGAGGCACGCGCCAAGGGTGTCCACTTTCCCCAATGCTCTTCGCTCTGGCTATTGAACCGTTGGCCATACATATACGGGCGAATGAAGGGATACAAGGGTTGAGACTGAGGAATGTTACTGAAAAAATATCGCTGTATGCTGATGATATGCTGCTGTACTTGGCAAATTCACACCAGGCTCTGGAAACTCTCCTAATAGCTGTGTCTGAATTTGGTCGATACTCTGGTCTTAACATCAACCATTCTAAATCGGTCATCTTCCCGATAGACCCTCTCCCCCCAGGCACCCCTGACTATATATCACGTCTCCAGGTGGTGACCTCATTTAAATATTTAGGGGTAACAATACATAAAGAGCTAGATAGATATGAACAATTAAACCTATACCCGATAGTGCAGGCACTAACTAACAGAGTTGGTATATGGCAGGACTTACCCCTTTCCCTCCCAGGTAGAATTAATATATTTAAAATGATTTTTCTCCCTAAATTTTTGTATGCATTACACAATTCCCCTATCACTCCGAGGACGTCTTGGTTTACAGGGGTGGATAAAATCATTAGGGGCTTCTTATGGGCAGGAAGCCACCCACGCCTAAGCATGAAAATATTGCAAACTTCTTTGTCTAATGGGGGACTCGCCTTACCTAACCTCAAAGCTTATTTTCTTGCAGCTCAGCTAGTCTATGTCCATTGGTGGGTGGTCCCCGATATGAATAACCCAGCAGTTCTATTGGAAGCCTCTATAGTTGGTTCACTTGAAGCCCTATCTAAACTTCCATACCGAGGCGCCTCTTCTTTTTGCCCTACCACACCCTCTATGGTCACTGTAGTTCAAGCTTTTCAGAAAGCCTTGAAGGTGGTACAGGGTCCATCTGAAGTTTGGTCTCCTAGGACCCCAATATGGGGCAATAATCATCTTCCCCACTTTCATGAGCTACAAGACATAGCTAGATGGGCTCAGCTGGGAGTTAAAACCTTACGTGACATTGTGAATGGTGGTGAATGTAAAACATATGACTTACTGAGGCAGGAGATACACCCTCCCCCTAGTATGTTTTTCAGGTATCTGCAGTTGCGTCATGCCTTTAACATGCAATTTCCCGCTAGGCCCATAAGGGTGGTTGAAACTAACCTGGAGACCTACCTCCATAGACAAGACCTGACTAAACCACTCTCTTGGTTCTATACTATTTTGATGACTGCAGGTCCTTCACCCCTGGAAAAATCTAAGACCAAATGGCAGAGACAAATTCCTGAGTTGGATGATGAGAAGTGGTCTGATGCTCTCAAAATGGTCCCAAACATTTCCATCTCAATGAGAGATAGATACATCCAGATAAAGTTTTTAAATAGAGTGTACCTGACTCCGTACCGTTTAGCGAAAATATACGATAATGTGTCAGATTTGTGCCCTAAGTGCAGGGATGAGATAGGCACCCTGTTCCATGTGTTTTGGTCATGCCCGGTGATACAGAGATTCTGGAGTAAGGTGCTGCAATTCTTGGATGAAAAATTAGCACTCCCACATATTCGTTCCCCGGAACTCTGCTTACTAGGACTGTCTGGTGATGTTCCACTACGTTTCTATTCCAGACTCTGCTATTTACAACTTCTCTACTACGCCAAGAAAGCCATTCTTATGCACTGGAAGTCCTTGGACCCCCCCTCATTGCAATATTGGCGAAAGTTGGTAAATGACTCTCTTCCAAGTCAGAAATTGACATACTTAGCCATGGGGTGCCCAGAGAAATTTGATGCCATTTGGGGTACCTGGTTGAATTTACAGTAGTTTGTAGAAATGAGTGTTATTATGAATAGCCGAAATGACTGCCTCTGCCTCACGTTTTTTCTTCTCTTTTCTTTTTCTTTCTCTGTTTATTGTTGTTAAAACTGCAAAATAAAAACTTTTAAAAAAAAAAAATGTGTATGTATAAATCACATACCTGGGTGCTACCCTAAAAAAGCTGCATTATCCATAGTCCAATGATAAGGGTGCACACCAGGATTTTACAATTAAAACTTCATGTTTATTAAATAAATTTAAAACAGGAACCGGTCAATGTTTCGGTCTTTCTCTAAGACCTTTATCAAGGGTCTGGATAAAGGTCTTAGAGAAAGGCCCGAAACGTTGACCGGTTCCTGTTTTAAATTTATTTAATAAACATGAAGCATTGGACTATATCTATCTCTATCTCTCTATATCTCTCTCTCTCTCTCTCTCTCTCTCTCTCTCTCTCTCTCTATCTCTCTATCTATATCTATATCTATATCTATATTATCTCAATCACACAGAGAAGGTCCGCACTCTCGGGACTTAAATAAAAATGTTTTATTAAATGTCTAACGTTTTGGCCTCTCTGAGGCCTTTCTCAAACGTTAGTCATTCAATAAAACATTTTTATTTTTATTTAGGTCCTGAGAGTGCGGACCTTCTCTGTGTGATAGATATTCTACATTTTGGACACTGCACCCAGGCACATTTGAACTAAGTATCAAGAGTGCCGACTCCTCTATGGATGGTTATATATATATATGTATAAAACAAAAATAGTCGGTGCACTCAGAATACCTGATTAAAGCCTAGGTGCTGGAACATGAAGTCATGAATACGAATAAACAAAAAGAGTCCGCACTCACTTCCTAAAGACGGCTCGATCAATACTTCCTTGCTTGAAGCGGGATACAAGGTCCTATTACGGTGGTTGGTACCAGCCAGGTAACAAAAAATAAATATTCATTGTAAACCTCATTGCTTTAGAGGTTGCAGAGATGAGGGCACCGTGTACCATATATGGTGCCAATGCCCCAAAGTACAACAATTTTGGACCAGAGACTATGAAAAAATATCCTCCATGACTATGATCAACCTACATCTAAATCACCAACCAGTTCCAGAAGGTAAATAAATATACTAGAATTCTCATCAGTCACACATTTTCACGGCAGCTAAACTGACTATTG